>NW_009260182.1:1301508-1306648 GCF_000687185.1 Egretta garzetta | reverse complement strand
CATCTGACATGTATCAAAGCACAACCTTTAATTTCAAGTGCAAGGGGTGTGACCACTCATCAGATACACACAGAGCCACAGTTCCTTTCCGGGGGAATAGTTAAGACTCCTTGCTGTTAATGACAAGCCTGATCACCTGCCCAAGCTAACCCCCATTGCAGCCATAGATCTAGATCTCAAAACCAATTTGATTAGAGAACTTCAGCTGTCTTCCAGCAGCTTGGGATCTGTACGATCATCTGCTTTAATGTGTCTTGTGACATTACTAGTGTGTACATGTAAACCATTAGGATTTCCTCAGTACCTTAGGAAACAGACTGATGCATTTAAACAGCCATTACCCAAGAGTTTTTGCTGCAGTGTTTCACAGATGTTTACAGTACAGGTGGTCTTTGGACTTTGAAACAAATATTGACTCTAGTACATGAAGTCAGGTTTCAGGAACCTATCTGCAAGAACAGTTGTGGAATTTGTAAATTCTGGCTTCCTGACAAGGAACATTAGGTTAAATTCAGACACTTTTGACTTTTTCTAGATATGTAATGCCAGAAAATACTTTTCTTTCATGCAGTATAGGACCATAATCACTTTTCTGAAACATTTAGTGATCAAAAACCTTCCTATAAGTCTACCCTATATGCATAGTGTATGTGAAACAATAACCAATATTTGCAGACATACCTCTTTTATGCTTGCAATGAAAATATTTACATACTTGAACTGCTCGATGCAGGCAAACACATCTACTTACATGCTCAATACTAATCTAGTAGATAATGCAGAGCAGAATTTTACATTTACTTTGCATGAAAATGAGCGCACAATGCTGTGAGCTCCAGAATTAGGCTTGTATGACTATCTGGAGAAAAAGATACAACATATATCCAGCAACTTTTTTAGTTCATGATTCCTATCCATGGGTTCTTCACAGCCTTTTCAGAAATGCTCCCAACATCATTGCTACAGAGTACAGAGCTCAAATACACTCCTGGTGCTCCAAGGTCTGCAGGAACTGCTAACTAAATAATCTGATTGGTCACATCTTTCAGAAATCCCCCGACCTGACCTTGTTACCACAGTTGGTTCAGCCAGGGAAGGTTGCCATTCAAGTAGCAATTTCATATACTTCACCTGGGCAAACATATTAGCAAACAGCAAACACCATTATCTTTCATCTATGTCTGAAAGGTTTCACTGCAACTAGCCATATAGCAGTTTCAGATAAACAAGTCTGAAATAAAACACAGCCAAAAATATTCTTAGATATCTGTCTGAACAGGGACATTAGATAGTGGATGAAGGGTACGTAGCATCAACCAACACAAGTGCATAAGTGGCACTAGACAAAAACGCATACGGTAACCAGAGCACACCAACATTTCTACAGGCTCCCATTCAGAGATGGAATATGGAATAGAAAATTTCAATCTCACCTGAAGATCTTCAGGCTTATAGACATAGTCACAATCTCATAGTTTCATTATGATACTCTTTTATTCTTTCCAAGTCCTTTGCCCTGAAACAAACTAAAAGTCTCAGGATTTTTTCCAGATTTGTAAACAAATAAATTTGGTTTCTTAACACAAGGCAAATAAGAGTCCAACATCTATTACTGTGTGCTACTGCCATTGTAAATAGCATTTAAAAAGCAGAAATGCTGCCTTGCAATTTTTTGAATTAGTTTTGAAACTTTGTGTTCAGAGGAAACTCTGGGGAACATCAGCAAAAACTCACAAGAAGTGCAGCGCAGGACATCAATATGCCCCCCCCCCCCATCTTTGTTTTGGTTTTATTTCCCCAAAATTATTAAAATTACTAGGCTATGAATTGATTCATAATGAACTAGAAAGGAACAATAAGGCTTAAGATATCTCTGCAAATATTTTTTTCAGATGCATAAATATATATATATGTCCACGTTCTTTTTCTACAGAATAAGGAAATTATCCTATTACTTTCTCCATCTCTAAACAAGTATTTTGACATCACAGGATGCTTGAAAGCACCAAATCTTGATGATGCCTTGAAATGAAGTAGACAAGTTGAAAGTACTTAGAATAATTAGGCTCTAAACTTTCAAGATAGCATCGTGGAGCTTGTTATAATTATTGTAATAAACTTCCATATATACTGGGCCAAATGCACAAATGAGTCATGTTACCTATGCCATTGCTTTTGCAACAGAATGCTTATCATAAGAGTGAAATTCGAGTAATAACCTTTTAAAAAGCAGTTTTTTTAAAGTCACATGCAGGGTTATCAAAGTTTTAGGAGAAAAAAGTAAATCTTTTAATGATCCTTCCAAAATTAGTAATAAAGACATATGCACCTAGTGGTTCCTTATTCTCCATGTGCTTTGTGACTGACAGCCTATTCAATCTCTATTGGAAAATACAGAAGCACCACTAAAGAATGTGAAAACAATCCAGGCGCTTCTGCTAGAAGTCAACGTGAAACAACTTTGTCTTTTCTTTGACAGCAAATTTTTACTCTTCTGCCAAATGGCACTAGGTCTAGCTCAGAACTAAAATGGGACTTGTGAGGTGCAATAATCTCATTTTCACCCTTAGCAACAAGAACATTTTTAGCAAAGAAAAATGTCAGGACTAAGAATGTCACACCTTACCTCTTGTACTGAAATATGCAAAAAGGACTAAAACTAATAAAAAGACCTCCTTAATACAATCTGGTGTCAGTGTTTGCAATGTGAACTTAGACAATAAAATCCAAAATTTGGTTCTGAATGATTAAGATCGATAATTTTTTTCATTTCTGCAAAGCAAAGTATTCAAGTTATGCTCATCACAAAACCCACAGTAGTCCAGGAAATGGACCAGCAACACTAGATCTTCTCAAGGAAGCAGATCCAGTTTTAGTCCTGTAAAGGGAAAATGAAGCTTGCAGCTCTACTAGGCAGGGAAGGAGAAGGACAGAACTACCACCTGTGCTCTATACCATCCTAAGCCCTACCCTACATGGATACATAGGGTACCCACAGGTAGTAGCTCATAGCTGAACATGTGCAAGAGCTGCTCTTCGTGTGTATCTCTTTCTTCTTCCACTCCAATATTTTTTCATCCCTTGGTTCTTTTTCCCTCTTCCAGCTTTTCCCATTAATGGATTTAAGGAGTACCTTAAATTCCAAGTGTCAGATCAATCATGGATTCTGTTTCCTAGGCAGAGGACTGTCTCCTGTTTCTGATGGTGACAGCTTACAGGTTTCCTGCTACTACTCCTTTCTTATGTCCACAATCCATGTTACTTGTAATTAAACAAATGTTGCCTTTGGCCTTTCAACAGTTAGCCAAGAAGTCAACCAGAAAACACAGCAGACCTGCCATAACCAAAACCTATCAACGACTCCTATCAACTCTTAAAAGAAAAAGCATTTGACCTGCACATAATAGGAGGTAGAGGCAGTGAAGTGAAAGATGATCACATTTTCTACTTTTGAAAATTAGTATTGAAATTGGCACCCATCATAAACCAACTCCTCTCAGATCCTCTTTTCTGTGCCTTTAGAAATCTTGGCTAATGAGAAAACTAATGGTAAGTCTACACCGCAGTTTATTATTAACCACTTCCCAATTGCCACCAATGGCTGACAGCAACAGTCAGAGAACAAGGCATCTGGAGGTTTTGGGTGATCAGTTCTGTTTTGTTACCTCTCCACTTCTGCAGTACCATAAAATATGTCACTGGGATCCTGTAAGTCTTTAGAAGCAAGGTCAGCAAAGTGATTGCAATGTGTAATTATTTTTAAGACAGATACAAACATTCCCACGCAGCTGGCATGAATGTTTTGCCAGGAGTCAAGTGTGAGTCCTGCCAGTAAGTTCAGTAAGCAGAAACTAAAATATTCTCTACACAGACAGAAAAGTAGAATACAAAATTTGTTGCCAGATTTTGAATTCACAAATATATGAACCTATTCAAAGCTGCAGGTTTCATTTTTAGTGTTTGCATCATTGAAATACTGTAACCAATAAAATTTTATTTTACTTAATATTAGGAATTCACTTATCCTACAATACAAAGCAAAATACAGAATAGTCAATGGATCTTTTTTTAAAGGTTAGATGGTCCTTTGGATTAAAGAAGTGTAAAAAAAAATATTTATGTACTGCTCCCAGCTGCATGAGCTTACCACACATACAAGTGGCAACTTTCTTGTAGTCAGGGAATGGTGAGACAGTTGTAGCTGCTGGAGAGACATTTGGAGAAACTGCAGCAAAAAAAAAAAAAGAAACCTGCCTTTACAGTACTCTATCTCAACAGGCCAAGTATACAGATATATATATACATCTGGCTATTTTCCTGATTTTTTTGTGCCAAGCAAAGCTTGGGCACATTCTAAGACAGATTCATACATCATGTAACTATGCTGAATTTCCAAGTGATAGTTAAAAACAAATAAAAAGCTAGAAAAGTCACATAAGAAGGGCACGGGAAATATGCATTTGAGTTAACAGTGGCCTACATCTGAGCAGTGGTGAAAACATTTATCCTAAACGTACCAAGAGATCAGTGTCTATAAAAACATGATCTATTGAGATAAAAGAATAGTGTTTCAGAGGGATCACTGATTATAGTTCTTGCCGAGAAACCTCACTAAACAGTTTTAAAATACAAGCAAATACAGTAACACTTAGCTCAAGAAAGAAACAAAATAGTGGTGCATTTTTTCTATAGGTTCCACTTAGATAGATACATATGCCCACTGAAAAAATGTTGAAGAACAGCTGCCTCAGAACTTCACAGCAGTCTAGAAATTTTCAGCTGTCAGTGCCTAAGGGTAACTTTTCAGTGCAGCTAGGTTTACAATGAAACAACCAACAGATCCTGTTTCCGGGGTTACAATTATTGGCTAAATAAATAGCATTTTTTAAACTTATCTGCTAAACACATCAGTGGCAAAACTGCAATTGCTTAAGATAATAATGAACCAAATACAGGTGTGTCTGCATGCAGCCAGTCACTTCTGGAAGAAAGTACATTCAGGAGGTGGAGTAGGAATGAAGCAGAATGATTGGAGAAGCCCAACACACTCCCAGGAATGTGACTTGAAACTGAGCAAAGGGGAGCTGCAGTGCCCCTTTGCTGCAACAGGAATTACTTATTATCTGAATGTTTCCTCTCT
>NW_009260182.1:1290973-1301448 GCF_000687185.1 Egretta garzetta | reverse complement strand
TCAAGTCTCTCATGTTTTAATATTAAGTATTTTACAATTTTAATAAATAGGAGATGGCTTCTCAGAGTTAGAACTCATGTCCATGTTAGTAGAGAGCTCAATCCTCTTATGATTTCAACCACAGCTTTTTCAGCAACTTCAGTGAGAGCAAAATTGAGATCCTTGGAAGACTACCTCCTCAGTGCACCAAGAAATGTTTTGCTTCAATTTTTTAGGGGGAAAAGCCAGCTCCATTATAGAGCTGAAAATATGATTCAGTTCATTAAGAAAAACAGACTAACCACGATACTGATCAAGTTCAGACATACTTCCTCCTCCTCCCCAGAAAAAGCTAATTTCTTTATCTGGAATCTGCTAGACTACATTTAAATTATAGAGGAACCACTGAGCAAAATAATTTATTTTGTCCAGAATACGATTTTCTGACCTTGAACACCAATGGGTTCTTGCATAAAACTAAAATCACATATTTTTCCCCACTTACTTTCCCAAGATTATGGAAAAAAAAAATCCTTTATAATAGCAACTTCTGTTGAGATCCATGAATGACTACATGCAGAAAGTGGCAAAATTTCCTTGGAGATTTTGCTAAAAGATTCCTAAACCTTCAAAATACTCCTTAGAGAGGGTAAGATTATTCAGATAACTTTGGTATGATATTCATAATTATTTATGTTTTTTTTTTAAATCAAACCCAAGATTCACATCATCTTTTAAAGTACACTGAAATTTTAAATGATGGGGAAGTTTCGATTTTTAGTGAGGTATGTATTTCTGGGTGAGCAAAAACATCAACACAGCCTTTGTAATAGAGAACAACTCAAATAAGATAAAACATCAAGAAGTAAATGGCAATCTTCTCTACTTATTACATTACTTGACCATTTGCTTGTGGATTTACTTTCAGGTGATAATACAAACATGCTTGATATAAATAATAAAATGGTTTAACATAATCACTTTTTTTTTTTTCTACCTCTCCCTCAGTTAACTCATGTCCATATAACCAAAGGACTAACCTAAGGAAATGGTTGTCTCAGTTTTTTTCAAAATGGCCATTGATTTTGGGTGCCCTACAACTAAAGGTAAAATGGAAGCACTCAGCATCTCCACACAGGCCCTAGTGAACATAATTTCTCATGATGTAGCATCTTCTCAAGTAACTTATTTCAAATAAAACGTAGTAAAAATAACAGTTCTGACCTCTGATCAAAGTTAAACACTGATTTTGGTTTATGATAATAGTTCTACAAGGTGCAGGTTAACAGGGAAGACCCACAGCATTTACGTTTGATATACACCTCTGAGAGCTCTCAAATTCTGTGAATCAGTCTCCTGCTTCTTAACAAGTTTGCCACACTGTGACAGCTCGATTAAATGATATGTTCTGCTACCTTGCCTTTCTTCCACTACTATTAGCCCAATGATACCTATATAAATGTTTATAATAGAATAGCTTTTTTCCATTATATGAACTGAAACAATTATACAAGTATAAAGCACAAAGAGGGTTTATAATGGTAACGACAGAAAACAAACAAAAGTAAAAAAAAAAAAAAAAAAGAAACAGGTGTACTGGTAAGATATTTTGAAAAGTAGATTGGTCCTTATCAGCAAATAACAGGATTAGACTCTCTTTTCTAGCTGTAGTCAATAGATGACACTGTTCTTTATCTAACCTAAGTAGAGGAAAAACTTCACAGGAGTAAAGCAATTAATAGCTGACTTCAAATATGAGTAAACTGTATTAGCAAAATTCAGAGTAATTCAATTTTACATTTAATCCAGGCTAATTAATCCGACTCTCATTACCATTAGCAAACTACTGTGTAAAGCTTTTGTTTACACAAAGAAAAGTTAGCTCCTTTAGACTACGAAGGAAAATCATCCATCATAAGAAAAGGGACTGCAGACTTAATAAAGCCTATTCTGTTAAGATAACATTGAAGTGTGCTTGCTGCAACATGTATATCTCCTTCTAGGAGAAAAGCTTCCCACATTGCAGAGCTGAGTTTCCACCCTTGTGAGCAGACTGATAGTTAATCTGATTCATTTTGTCCTATTCTGGGCTTCATATCTGTTTTCATCCTTATGCTTCAGCACTGCTGGAATGAGAACAGCTGTGAATGGGCACGTTACTATCAGCACGTCCTTTGGAAGATCTGTACATGGGGTCTGATAGCAGTCTAAATAAGTCTGTTCCTATTCTGAAGAAAGGAAAAATGACAATTTCATAAATCTTCTGTCAGTATTTAGCATCTTATTTTCAGCAACATTTTCCATCATCTGCCTCTGAATTCCATCTTCTTCATTCCACAAAAATTTATTCACAAAGGAATGCAAGCTGTAGCTTAAATTATGATAGGTAATTGCATATTTATTTTTTTGCAATATACGACTTTAGATTTTATGCAGACGTTAAATTGTATCAACACCTCTGGAATCACATCATGTGCAGTAAAAACAAAATAGTAACTTCTCCTCTGTTCTCTTCCTGTTCCAGGCTCTAGCTTGCTATACTCCAGAAAAGGTTAAAGTTCAGAAGGAGAAGGCAAATATGATTTAAAGCTGCCTTTATTTCCCTCCAGGCTTAGACACACAAGCAGAAGTCATCTTTGTTTTGAACTACATTTCCAAGTTACCTCCGGGCTACTTTGCACCTTAAGAAAGAACTGAGCCAAGAACTATTTACCCTCTGGTCCCACATCCAACATAAGAATTCCTATAAAGCTGTAGCAGGCGATCAGTGCACTAGGTCTATGCATATCAAATCCTGAAAAAATGGGAATTGCTATAAATAACATTTGAACAACTTATGTCTTCTGTACATAACATAAACGCAAAGGAATAGGTAAATTGGAATCTATCATTTTATTTTGACCCTTGCTAAGCAATTTTCTGACAAAAGTTTCCATCCAAAAATTCAATTCCTATCTAGAAAGAGAATGGGGAATATGAACTGCAGGATCACAAAGAAAAAGTCTCAGTTAAAAATAAGCTGAAACAAAATTACAAACAAAAGTTGTAGTTTTCATGGGTTGTAACTGACAGAGACACCAGTGTGTTTATTTAGGATGCACTCTAGTGGACACACATAAAACAAAAATCAAAGAAAGATACAAATGTTATGAAATAAGATAGAAAATCAAAGCTGCATGTTGGAAGTAGTAATTAGAATTATTTACTAGCACGTTTTAAAATACTGTCTTATAACTTGAACATATTTTCTAATTAAATATGAAAGCTGTATGAATGCTGAAATTTTCATAGTCAACATGACTGGATATAAAATGTAAATGAATACAAGTTACTTATTAATTTTTGAAAATTTTAATCTGAATAAGATTCTGGAGTTTCAGGATTCAGTAATTCTAAATAACAAGATTCAGGATTCCAGAAGATAACTGGAATATCAACCATAAGGGCATAGTCATTCCACAGAAAAGGTTCTTGACTGTCATAGAAATTGCAAACCTACACTGATGCAGAATAAATGTAGATAGCAAAGCCTGACCACCTTAGTCACAGAAGTAGTTCCATTTTTTCATTACTTAAAAAGTTACACAAAGATTTCTAACTGTTTATATCTGGAAAGTGACATCTTTCTCTTCTGATTTTAAAGATGTTCATGTAAGACATGCCAATTAACACCATCCAAAAACCAATATGGCAATGAAGAGGGCAACAGGATTTTATTAATAAACATACTTTATTATTTTGAAGGGAAAAATAATATGTTACTATACTAGAAATCAAAAGTGCTTACCTTTTTAAAAATTAATAGGATTATGCCTAGTATGAGCAACATGAACAGAACATGTTATTTAGAGCAGAAAAATATTTATTCCATGATTGACCTTTGCTTATTGGGTATACAGATATTTTTAACGGTTTGCCAAGGATAGCAAAACCCTTAAAGCTAGCTATAATATAAACAAATTCAAGTGAAATTATCCCAAAAGTCTCTTTCATCCAAAAACTGAAGAATGCAGTGAATGCACTAACTATGCCCTGAATTTGTAATGAAGAGTATTTTCATTATATGATATTTGGCAATGACTTAATGTTAATTGTCCAACTAACCTGTATTATTAGAAGACACTGAGATGCAAATGCACATTTTAGCCAAGAAGCGTAGGATTTCTTAATGCTGGTGTCTTTTCCATTTATAATGAACAGACATGGAACATTCTTGACAACCTGTACCAAGATATCAGTGATTACAGAAATTTGTTCTTATAAAAATTAATGCAATCTTTAAGGATTATAAAACTTATTTTCATAGATAAATATTAAGCTAAATATTCTTCAAGTTTTTTTAGAAGTGAAGCTTTGAGAACTAATAATGGTATTCAGTAAAGACCACACAGATGTAACTTATTGGTTTGCAAATTCAAGACAAATGAAGGAAAGATTATTTCAAGACTTGACTAATCAAAACTGATTTGCTGACACTTGCAGCTCACCTAATAGGAGGTTATTATAAAGCCTAGGGCAAACACCTAGTGTTACAAAAAGCACCCCATGATTTTTAACACAGACGAGATCTTTTAGTGCATCTGTCTACTGAGACACATAACAGTTTAATTCTTCGCTTTCAGATAAATTGGAAAATCTTCTGATTTGATTTTTCCATCTAGTTTGATGTGCAAAATTCTCTCTCCATCTTCTAATCTATAGAGCATTCCCTCTTTCTATCAGAAACCATTCAATTTCTTGGAAAATCCTTTTTCAATAATCTTTTATTCTTTTAATATTGATTCAAATCATCATATTGTAGCCTCTACTCCAAAATAATCTTGACACATTTATTATACCTATAATTATTACGTTGTTACACTTCAAGAATCAATGAGCAATAAGTAGAAAATAAATTTACTGCTTTAATTTCAATTGCAGTTTTCTTCCCGAGTCAGCCATGCTAGCTGCAATGGTTTAAGAACAAAAAGGAAGCATCACATGCCAGAATTAGCAGACTTTATACAAACACCCAGAAAGCACAGAAGATGAAACAACAGGTAAGTAAATCAGTTCTATGTATAAAATACATAAATGAAGACATTACACTTCAGGATCAGCAAGTAATTAGTAGAAAACATATTTACTGCTTTCAGATTGGTTGGGAACTTTCTTGTTCTGATTCTGCCGTGACATCTGTTATATTCTAAAAACAAAGAAGAAATTCTATCGGTTGCCAGCATTAACTGAATTTTGTAAAAAGAAGAGGAAAAAAGAAAAAGAAAAAAACATGACAGATAGTTGGTATTCATCAATATAATTATGTATTCTTCTATTTAGTGAAATGCGATGAAGTTTATCACCAGGCTTTTATTACAAAATCCAGGAACTCTGCATGAAGCATTATGATTCTGAGAACAGTTTCAATAGTACAAGTCTATATATTTTAATGTTATTGATCTTTCCTTAACTTGTAGTTCAATTCAACAAACATATTACTATAAAACCTGAAATAACATCACCAAAGGCCAATGAAATCCAACTTTAAATTACTTTTGCAGTGAAAACTTGGAAGATGGCTCATATAAGGAGAAGCAAGTAAGTTTACTACTCATTTTCACTTCTGGTTTTGCAATTAACTTATTTAAGAACACATAAAATATCCCTGAAGCCTCAAGAATACTTTTTAATATGTAATTATCAGAAAACCATAAAAATTGGGGCTATACGAGACCTTGAAAACCCATCTGATTTACCTTAGTGAAAAAAACACCTGTGAAAACCTGACCCTAGGAACAGTCATAAGTATGTTCATAAATATATTTAGAGAACACTTATAAAACAGGCTGTTATTAAAGTAACCTTAAGCATAAAGCATATTCATACCAGAATAGAAATTCTGAGCTAGAATTACACTACTGAGACCAGAAATTAAGAGAGCAAATCATTAAGGCTAATAAAGGAAAAGGGGTTCTGATAAAAACATACTAAAATTAGTATATCAAAATCTCAAGTCATACCACTTAGGATACTCTAACTGGAAAGTCAGACAAGTATCAGTACCTTTACGACCAGTGAATATTCCTAATGATGAGTGATTTTGCAGGAGTTGGCAGTATCTGTTAAATGTACTGCCATGCCTTACAATAAATGAAGGCTGATTCATGGTCTCTTGTTTCCCTGGACTCTCAAGTATAAGAGGAATGGGGAAGAAGAAGAAGGAAAGAAAAAAAAAAAAAAGAAGCTGGGCATAGATGTCTGAGGATCACAATACAGAGCCATAGGTGTAGTACTGAAAGCAGTATATTCATGTCAGCCCAGAGCTCAGATAACCTGATTCTCAGCAAGTCCTAGCCTTACTGAGCACTGTGCGCCCTTAGTATCTGTTCTTTTGTATTAAATGCTTGCTCAGCTATCTCTGCACAAGAGTCTTCTGCTGCACAAAAAACATACTTCACACCAACCAGAAAAAAATATAAATAACTTCAATCACTCAAAAACACGTCATCTTTTTGTGATTTAGTACATGTTGTATATGACTATCTGTTCACATGGCAAAGGAAGGCTGCCTCCTCTCTGAGAATATCCATAATAATAATAAAAAAGGGCACTTTAAATCTGAAGGAAGGCTGCCTCCTCTCTGAGAATATCCATACTTTCATTTCTAACATAAAATAATAATAATAAAAAAGGGCACTTTAAATCTTGAGGATCTGGTCAGCCAACACCACACAGTCTTTTAGAATGGCTCAACTCGTACCAGAGAACAGGCTAAGGACAGTCTGGAGGTTGTGGCCAAAATACCATCCTTTAAAACCATAGGACAAAACCAGCAGAATCTTAACTGCAACAATTTTAACCTTTATTAAGTCAGCACAGAGAAGCAAATCTGTAAGAATCAATCATTTATAATCTCCCTGTTCTTTCTAAACACTTACCTCAACCTGTCCGCTCTCATCTAGCTCCTCAACTCTGGTCAAATTAGGTGCTCCAGGTCTATCTGTAAGTTCAGCTATCGTCTTTTCATTTTCCTATGGTAATGAAAACCAGTTTTCAGTTAAAAGCATTCCATGTCATGAATGATTACCTATAGAGAATATTTCAGATGTGTTAAAATGACATTACGTATTAATGTAAAGATAATACTTTAGATGTATGCTATATAAACATGCTTGTATGTGAATATGGTCTTTCCATGCTTGTTGAGACTATTTTTTATGAGTTTTTTTTTTAATAACAGGAATTTTGATTTAAATTTCTAAATATTCATTTTTCCTGTCACTTTCATATTGTCATCTTTCTACAATTTTGTTCTGTCAGTATTTTAACAGTGTTCTAAAAGTGTACATATCTGTAAAATATGACATGCTCCACATAAATTTAAGAGATACTCACATTTTAAAGCTTTACTGAGATAAACACACCAATTATGAGTGTATGTTTTTACTGAAATAGCATTAAAAGACCATAAATTTAGAGAGAGATCTGTATACGCATTCTTCTGGTAGTACAAATTCCTGTGCACCAGGAGGATTTCAGAATCGAGAGGCATCCCAATTTCAAACCATAGTTCTTTTCCAGGCACAGCAAATGGACTTTGCACTGACACACAGTAAAACATTACTGTCTAGACACTTAAACTAGACATGCTTAAGTTATAACACTTTCTCATATATACCGTCAAGGAACGTGAAAGCATCAAGCTGACCTTTAGCTAAATTTTGCAATACATTTATGCTCTGTTCTGAATATAAACTAAATAAACCTAATAGAACAGAGCAAAATCCAAGTATAAAACCCAGACTGAATCAAGGTGTTAGACATTCTTCCCCCATTTTCACAATTTTTTTTTAAAATTATGTGTTAGTTTAACACCCAGGGGCTGCTGCCTTGTGTTTTGTATTTAGTGCCCGTATCTGGAAAAGACAGCTGATTAACAGTATTTTCAAACCACCGACTAAGGTTTGGCTTAAACCTCTTGATCTTTCTGTTCCAACGGCATTACATCTTCTTCATTCTGCAGTTCCGACTCCTCATGTTCTCGTTCCAACTGCAGCCAGTTTAAGAAAGGACAAATTAGATGGAAAAAAAAAAAAACCAACATATTCATCTTCCCCACCCCATTGCTTACAATTTATTTCATGACTGAAATCCAGTCAGACAATGTCATCATTACCACAGCAACAGAAGCTGTTACACATGTGGTCAAATTCACATGACTCCTTTATAAAGGATAGCTAGAAACACAGATGTTGTCTTTATTTCTCATATTTCAAGTCCACATAGTATAGGATTCAAATTGCTTTATGCCAACAGAATGCTCAGGTAGCTAAGGAAAGAAAAAGGTACCTCACTGGATCATGCTATAAATACTGCTTAAATATGCGATCTTCATTCTCTGATTCCCAACCATTTTCAGGACTCTATAACTGTGTATACAGTCTCATTGCCTTTTTTTGTCTTACTGATATTACATTAAAGTAGCCTGAGACAATGATCAGTTATTACTCCCAGGTCTCCTAGCAGGCCTGTCAACAATTTTTGCAGTGATTTCTAGCTTTATTTGCACCAGCTCTTGTTCATAACTAACTACAGAAGACAGTCTACTTATTTTAAGTTACTTTTCACGCAAGTCTTAAATTGTATGTTTTTTACCTTTGGCTCCTTCATTTTTTTTATAAGATTTTACTGCGTATTATGTCAGCTTTCCTTTCCATCTGCTGACCAATCTTTTCAGGTATTATTTAGAAAAGTGAGATTAAAATACTTGTCTAATGCTACTTTCTATCTAAATCTTTAGATTAGACAGAGATTAGAAATATACAGAGCACTAAAAGATGCCACAGCATCGTACAGTACTTCTAATTATTTATTATTAAGTATTATTAACCTGACGCTGTTCTTCAAGTTTCTGCTGGATCATTAGCTCTTCTTCCTTCATTTTTCTTAACATTTCAAGTTCTACCAGGGCTGCCTCCCGTTCTTGTTCCAGCTCAATCCTCTCCAACATTCTCTATTTCAGAGATAACACAGAATCAATTAAAAAAATAAAGAGAGATTAAATAGCATGTATTTTCATGAATATTTTTTCCCTAAGATGGACTCACCTTTTTTTCTTCATCTAAGATTCTTCTGTAATTGTAAATCCAATGTGCCAGATACTCTATTGGATCTGCAGGCCGATGCTCTACAACCTCTGCCAGTCCCTTTTTCAAGCAACTTCCCAGACATCTCTTCAGATACTGAGACTCCATTCACATCTACTAACAACAAACAGACAGACATTAGCCATCAACATCAGAATTAAATTAGGGGCTTTAAGAATTATTGCCTCAGGCACCAAATACTGAATATGACATTACTCTTTTTATTAACCTAGCAATTAATAGAAAAAAGTTATTTAAATTTAACATCAGTTTAGTTCTTAAAAGCTCCAGTGACAGACCAGTATACCAAGCACTGTAGAAAATATGCTCCACCCTCCCCCCCACCCCTTACTGTTTAGGTGCATAGAGCTGAGAAACTGCTTGGAAAGACACCAGTAATTCTAAGTCAGCATGACAGCAAAAAAACTCAGAACCATAACGGGCCATAGAAAACTTCTGAAAATATATGCAAAGAACAGCAAAATAGTTCTGTGAATGATTAAGGATATATTTTAGTTGGAAGTAACAAAGCTCTCATTAGGATACATATGCAAGACCAGGGCCTGAAGAAATCACTGCACAGTTATGATGGGAACAAATCATAGAATCATAGAATCATAGAATGTTTAGGGTTGGAAGGGACCACTAGTGGTCATCTAGTCCAACCCCCCTGCAGTGAGCAGGGACACTGCTGACTAGATCAGATTGCTCAGAGCCCCATCCAACCTGGCCTTGAATGTTTCCAGGGATGGGGCCTCCACTACCTCTCTGGGCAACCTGTTCCAGTGTTTTACCACCCTCATTGTAAAAAATTTCTTCCTTACCTCTAGCCTGAACCTACCCTGTTCTAGTTTAAAACCATTTCCCCTTGTCCTAACACAGCTGGCCCTACTAAAAAGACGTTCCCCATCTTTCCTATAGGCCCCCTTTAGGTACTGGAAGGCCGCAATCAGGTCTCCCCGTAGCCTCCTTTTCTCCAGACTGAACAAGCCCAACTCTCTCAGCCTGTCCTCATAGGAGAGGTGCTCCAGCCCTCGGATCATTTTTGTAGCCCTCCTCTGGACCCGTTCCAACACTTCCATGTCCTTCTTGTGCTGAGGGCTCCAGAGCTGGACGCAGTACTCCAGGCACACACGAGATTTCACTAGCCCTGGGCCAGCAAGCACATAACACATCTGAAAACCCCATTTCTGCGATGCTGGAACACCCTTCGTTTGCTGTCAGCAGGTCCGGCCCAGCGGCGGCAGCAGACCCCTCGCTAGGGCCAGCGTCTGCCGAGCAGCGGATCCCCTCAACACGCCGGCAGCTCTGCGGCGAACCGGGGCCCTTCACACGGCCCTGCGTGAAACGGCGCGGGCGTGGAGCGGAGCC
>NW_009260182.1:1277299-1289599 GCF_000687185.1 Egretta garzetta | reverse complement strand
GCGGGTGGCCGGGCAGGGGCAGCCCCGACCTGTCCCCTCCTAACTGGGCTGTCGGCCCACCGTCCCCCCTTGCAGTACGTTCCCGTCAAGGGCGACCACGTCATAGGAATAGTGACGGCCAAAGCGGGGGACGTCTTTAAGCTGGACGTCGGGGGGAGCGAGCAGGCGTCGCTGTCCTACTTGGCCTTTGAAGGAGCCACGAAGAGGAACAGGCCGAATGTGCAGGTACTGGCTGTGTTTATTGGAAGTAAGGCTTTAGCCACGTCGTGTGGTGGCGCTTCTGTCACGTTTTGGCAGTCTGTCTTAGCAAGAGGTACAAGTCGCACGTGAGAGGAGCGTGGGTTTATGTGCAGGGATTTTGCTGTGGCCCTCCTTTTGCAGAATTAGGCTGTGGGCTCTCTGAGGCTTCTTAGGAGAACATGTGCAGTTTGGGGTCTGTCAGACGGCAGGCGTTTCGGCTCCGTACCTTTTAACATCCCTGTAATACTGCCAGCGGGAGGTGCAGTTCACAGGAAATGTGCATCCAGGGGGGCACTCTGAAGCTAAGGTTTTAAAACAAGCTTTTACGCTGATATTGGTAGGAAACAGTTGGCTGAAGCTAAGGTTTTAAAACAAGCTTTTACGCTATCTGATATTGGTAGGAAACAGTTGTTTTTTTAATAACACTTACAAACAGCTGTATGGCACATACATGCCACAGCTTCTGCACTGAACTGAAACGCCATCACCAGAATGTAAAAATGGACTGTAAAGAGAAACAAAATGGGTTAGTGTGGGGTTTTTTGTTGTTGTCCTGATAAATGGCTACAAGAGCAGGTTGCTTAGACTTTTAATACCCTTCCAGTATGAAGAGAGAAGAACTACTGTTTGGAATGCAAAAAATAAGATGAATACATTTCTATGCTGAAATTTATCCTGAAATAATAAAATTCTGTACTTTTTTACCTTTCAAATTCTACT
This sequence comes from Egretta garzetta, assembly GCF_000687185.1. Taxonomy (NCBI): domain Eukaryota; kingdom Metazoa; phylum Chordata; class Aves; order Pelecaniformes; family Ardeidae; genus Egretta; species Egretta garzetta. Next base: position 1,288,639 of record NW_009260182.1, on the reverse strand, counting down.
ATTGATATAATTGTTCCTAGAGAATGTTTCCTTTGGAAGAAGAGAAAATTCCTATTATACCAGTCTATTTTTCTGTCTTCAATATTTTAAAACTATATTGTGGTCTCATGGGAGGGCCTTTACCAACTGAGTATTTCTTATACATGATCTTCTCTACAGTATGATCTTCTCTAATACTTTTGCTTTTTGACACTGCTTTGTTTAGGTGGGAGATCTTATTTATGGTCAGTTCCTTGTAGCAAATAAAGACATGGAACCAGAGATGGTCTGTATTGACAGCAGTGGAAGATCAAGTGGAATGGGAATAATTGGACAAGATGGCTTCCTCTTTAAAGTTTCCTTAGGTCTGATAAGAAAGTAAGTATTAAGGAAAGTAAGTAGTCACTCTCATGTAATATGGCGGGTAGGATTTGCACTGTTTCCTCTGAGCAGTGCTGGCAATTTCATAATCAGTGTATGATTGGTTTAGTGCATTTGTACTGGTTTTACTGAATAGAGTATGGATATTGACCTAGAAGGAGTATTTCCCCCCTTAAGAGATTTAGCTGCTCTTGTTTATGGTGTTGTGTGACCTGTTTAATAAATGTGATGTGGTTGCCAAGGCTGTACAGAAAATAAAACCATTGACCTGGGGAAAACAAACATTCAAGCTGAGATTTCAGGTATGTATCTACTACTTTGGAGTTTAAAACTTGGAAATGCTTACTCTCCTTTTTCTGCTTAATGAGGTAGTGGTGGATGTAAAATTGGCTGGCAGCTGATTAAAGGGGCCTTTCCATACCAATACATTATTTTCTGGCTTCCAAAGAAAAATAAGTTGCATTGAAATAAGAGTACAGATAGAAAATTTGTGAGATTTTCATTAAAAACTGACATGTTAATCCAGGAACAGTTCCATAAGCTTTTAAATGTATTGTGAACTTTGGACTTACTTATGCTGATGTAAATAGAAGACTTGTGACTATCAAAGAATACCAGCTTATACAGATAAATGATAGTTAAGCTTTATTGCTTTTGGGTAGGGTTTTTTTGTTTGGTTTTGTCATTCTTTGGAAAAGCAATCTGGAGATGCAGAGCAGCTATTTCATACCTGGGCTTTTTAAGTAATGATTTGTCTGGTTTATATGTCCCATCAGAAGTCAGTCTGAACTGATACAAAATATGTCGCAGCTATTCTGCTTCTCTTCCAAACTTTGTCTGTGTGCAAGTAAAGAAGTAACAGTACAAGTAAACTGCTGAATTCTGATATGTTTGCTTCTTTGAGAAAGCTTTTGAAGCTTGATTTAATCTTAGATGTATTACAACATTTCTATTTTTCAGTATGCTGTCACCTAATAAAACCAAAATGTTCTGTTTACTGCTGTTAATATTGTCTCCTAAAGGAGAAGGCAAGTCATGTTTTGAAAGACACGTCTTCAACTCTGGTGTCAAATTTATAAATAGCAGCACTTTAAACATGTCACTTTGTCAAACGGTGTAGTTTTAGAATTTTTTAAATGATAGAATTGTTATAAATTACCAATTCACTTTAAATTTGTCAGGTATTGCTTCTGAATCTAATAAGAAAAAGCAAATTCACAAGTGATGTTATTTATTAGGTGCATGTATTTAATATGAGAGGAGGATTAAAAATCTGACCTTATATTGCTATTTTAGATGCATATGCAACTTGATCATCTTACCTTTTGGTGCTGCTTTAATAGCTCATGTAGTGCCAAGTACTGCAGCGTAGTTATTGATTGATAATAATGTGGTGTCTATCAAATGTGAGCACTTCTTCCTCTGACTTTTTTTAATCTTGTTTGCAGACTCTTGGCTCCCAAATGTGAAATAATTCAGGAGTTGTCACAATTGTACCCATTTGAGCTGGTGCTGGGAATGAATGGAAGAATATGGGTAAAAGCTAAAACAGTTCAACAGACTTTAATTATAGTAAATATTTTGGAAGCCTGTGAGTATATGACTGCAGAACAGAGAAAACAAGCACTTGCCAAATTGTCAGGGAATTGATAAGAGAGAACCTTGAGGATTTGGTTGAGATGACTGTAGGGTGTTTTGGTTATTTTTGCATTCAGATTTATATTAAAAGCCTTTTTTTAAATTAAGTACTAGACTTTTGTGTTATTCTTCAGCTCCCTTCTTTATCCACTCAGCTTGTTCTGTCTTGCTTAGGAACTTTGGTTTTTACTTGCTTTTATGATAATGAAACCCTGTTTATGTTTATGGATTTTCTGACTTATGTGGAGACAGTCTTTAAAAGCTTCCATTAGCTCTGAGTTTTGAGGTCTAAGGAAGTCTTTTGTAAGAAAATGGTCAGTTTGTAAACTGCATATATTTGGGTTTTTTGTCAATATTAACATTTCAAGCAATACATGTTTGCTTGGGGTAGCAGAAGGTTTTCTACCAGTCATTCATTCTGGTCAGGTGCTCTAATTACACAGTGACAAGAAGTGATTATTTAATACTTCACCAAATTTGGGGATAGAAACACTGGTGGAGAATACCAGAAAAAAAATTACATGGTGTAGCATTAAATAATCATAGGGTGGTTAAGGCAGATGATCAGATAAGACTGAACATATGGTCACAGTGACCTTACTACTTTTCCCTAAAAGATAACCTGGCTAGTAGTCTTAAGGAAATAGTGATTAGGATGCAATTTCAGTATGAACCTTCAGGAGGCTTAATGGCTCACTGGAGGTAAAAAAAATACACTTAACAGCAATGCTATCTGAAGTCACTTGCAACTTTTTCGTAAGTGCTTTTTAACTAGAGATTAGGTAAAGCAGCAACAGCCACATATTTCGTAATTCTAGACCTTGTAGACTTACTTTGTTTTGTTACAGCATGAAGATTCCATACAGCTTTGTTTCATGTTTAACAAAATCAGCATTTCTGAAAAAGGATGTATTAGGCTTCATTGTGTAGTAGTTCCTCACATAGAATCATTTGGTTGCAGAAGACCTTTAAGATCATTGAGTCCAACTGTACCTGTTCACTACTAAACCAGATCACTAAGCACCTCATCCACCCATCTTTTAAATATCTCCAGGAATGGGGACTCAACCACATCCCTGGGTAGCCTGTTCCAGTGTCTGGTAACTCTTTCAGTGAAGAAATTTTTCCTAATACTCAATCTAAACATCCCCTGGTGCAACTTGAGGCCATTTCTTCTTGTCCTATCCTTTCTTACCTGGGAGAAGAGACCAACACCCACCTTGCTACAACCTCCTTTCAGGTAGTTGTAGACAGCAATGAGGTCTCCCCTCAGTCTCCTCTTCTCCAGGCTAAATAAGCCCAGTTCCCTCAGTCTCTCCTCATGAGACTTGTGTTCCAGACCCTTCACCAGCTTCGTTGCCCTTTTCTGGACACATTCCAGCATCTCGAATTCCTTTTAGTGAGGGGCCCAAAACTGAACCCAGTATTCAAGGTGTGGTCTCACCAGCGCTGAGTACAGGGGAAGGATCACTTCTGTACTCCTGCTGGCCACACTATTTCTGATACAAGCCAGGATGCCGTTGGCCCTCTTGGCCACCTGGGCACACTGCTGGCTCATACTTAGTTGGCTGTTGACCAGTACCCCCAGATCCCTTTCTGTGAAGCAGTTTTCCAGCCACTCATCCCCAAGCCTGTAGTGTTGCATGGGGTTGTGATTAAAGTGCAGGACCTGGCACTTGGCTTTGTTGAACCTCATGCAGTTGGCCAGAGCCCATCAATCCAGCCTGTCCAGATCCTGTTCTAGACCCTACCCTCAAGAAGAGCAACACTTCCACCCAGCTTAGTGTCATGCAAACTTGCTGAGGGTGCACTCGATCCCCATGTCCAAGTTGTTGATGAAGGTGTTAAACAGAACTGGCCCCAACACTGAGCCGTGGGGAGTACCACTTGTGACTGCCTTCCAAATGGATTTAGCTCCATTCACAACAACTCTTTGGTCCCAGCCATCCAGCCAGTTTTTTACCCAGCAAAGAGTATACCTGTCCAGGCAACGGGCAGCTGGTTTCTCAAGCAGAATGCTGTGGGGAAACTGTGTCAAAGGCTTTGCTAAAGTTCAGGTACACCACATCCACAGCCTTTCCCTCATCCCTTAAGTGTGTCACCTTGTCATAGAAGGAGATCAGGTCAGTCAAGTGGGATCTGCCCTTCCTAAACCCAAACCTATGCACATGGAGGTAAATGCTGTCCTAGGAAGGGTAAGCTGTCAGTCTGTTTTAGTATGTGGATAGTTTGCTACTGTTCTTTTGAGGGAGGAGGAGAATCCTGGAGTAATGGAAGGGGAATTACCAATACCTGCTTCCTGTAGGAGAAAAGTTTGACTGTAGGTACCCAATGAGCTGCATGGGAGCTGTCTAAGCAGTTACTTAGATCAATGATGTTTTGTTGTTCTTAATAAGCTGATTAGTTTGATAGCAATAGTTAAATTACAAAAAATGGACTAATTAGACTAAGCCTGAATACCTTCTTAATTCCAAGTGGAAACAAAATTCTTCCTATTTATTCTGTGTTTCATCCGAAATTCAGCCAGCCTGTGGTATTTGGTGATACGGTTTTCTTTGGCATCTTTCTCATTTAGAAAATGCTTCAGTTCAGAGCCAATCCTCTGACTCATCTTTAATATGCTTACCTAGGGCTTTCCCAATTCAATAAAAACACAACTCTAATGGCTTCCATAAGAGTCTAATGGCTGCAATTCTGAATTCTTTCTGGATTTCACTGGCCTCCTTATTTTGCGTTTAGGGTTATTGCTTATGTGGATTGTTAGTTCTTTAGTTGTCTTTTTTCACCTGTCTTCTCCCAGCTGAAGTGACTTTCATTCACATCCTGTCAAACCTTTAGGCCTAAAATCTATTGCTACATGTGAAAGGCTGTAATTTAAGAAGGATTTCACTATTTCTGCTCTTCTCTAGTGTTTTTTCAGCTTTAGCTAACCAGAGCCCCTGCAGGTTGTCTGGAACAATAGCTGGCATAAGCAGAAAAGTACTTGCCAAATCATCTCAGGGTGCTAACTTTGTTTTCTATGAATGTTCTTGGATCATACTAGTAAAACCACAGGAATGGGAAATGACGTGGATTGTTTCCTGAAGAGTTGTGGCTTGAAATGCAATTAGCCTTACCACTCCCCCTTTTACCTGTCTAAGCAACCTCCCTTCCCTCCCGAAATTCGGAGTTTTAGGCCTAACCTGCAAGGTACATGAACAGTGCTCCATTTAAAAATGCTTGTTTGGTGGTGCAGAACAGCAAATGGTGACCTTGAAAGTTTTTGACATCATCAGTGCCCTATTTCACACCACCTGTTATTCTGTCAGTCAACTGCTTATTACCCAAATATAACCTTAGCTAAAGAGCAGGAAACAAAATGCATTAAAAATTATGCTTGTTTTTCATTTAACAAAATGGTGTACCCACAAGGTATTTGAGTTTTACCCCCTACACAACCATTTTAAGTATGTACTACAAAAGTTGGTTTGACAATTTATGCAGTGGCAAAAATGACATTGGATGTGAGCAGAGTGGGTGTGGGGAAAAATGCTTGAAAGTGAATATATGTAAACACGTTGCTGAAAGAAGGCAGTATTGGTGTTTTGTTTTGTTGGGTTTTTTTACTTGGAGAAAACTGCTTTCCTTAAACCAATTACTGGCTATGACAAGCTTTCTCTAATGAACAAAATATTCAGGCAAAATCTATATGATACCTCTGTAAACTTTTAGTTCTGGCTTGGTGACTAAACCCGTATCACCAGAAAGAGTGACACAGAATATAACTTGGTTCTAGGAAGAAAGGCGGATCATGAGTTAATTACGTGTTCTGCTGGAAATGTTACAGGAAGTCTTTCACATTCCCATTAAAGGCACATAAACACAGGAAATGGAACTCGAAATGGAACTTACAGAAGTGATGCTGTGGGCTTGAAATGTACCTTGCTTAGCGGAGTGTCTTTGTTGTGTTTATCTGCATGATAATGTAATTGTTTAGAGTTGTTCATTTCAGATACTCTGTGATTGTTCATTGGGTGCTTTATTATATTGCTTTTCTTTCAAGTTCTTGGGATGAAAGTTAGGAAGTCAAGATTGTAGATGTCAACATGGACAGAGGCCATATTCGCAGAGATGAGCACAACCCCTTAAAAAGAAAGTTCACAAAGAATTAAATGGAAATCATACATTGAAAAGATGAAATATGTCTGTGGCCCTTCTGAGGTTGATGTGTTGTAGAAGGACCAAGAATAAATGCTAACAGAAAGTACAGATATGCAGTGGTGAAACTAAGTGTGATGGTAAAACATTTATTTTGCTCTGGCAGAAGAAAGTTGCTTAGACAAATAGTTCAATGTGATGAGAGGGTTAAGAGCTTAACTCTAAGGCTATGACTAGAAGTTTATGGTGCCCAGCTACTCATTACCACCTTACCACCAGAAGTTGCAACTGAGGTTTGCTGGCATGTGTATTTGATTCCTAGCCAAGTTCTGTCAAAATGACCCAGACAGGCATCAACACTTTTAATAGCAGCGTTATTTTGTTTTCCTAACCTGGATGTTCTTTTAGCAGAAGAGGTCATGGAATTTTTCTCTTAGATTTTAAATATTAAGAGGAGCTCATCTACTACTGGAAAAGTGTAAATTTGTTAGAGAAAGCCCAGTTCTCTTCCTTGCTGTTTGAAGAAATGATTCCAAGTAACAGTTAAATCCACGAGTTATTTTAAACCTTACAAGTTGGTCACCTCCAAGCTTTACATACTTACATAAAAAAATATTTACACCAGTTTTTCTAGCTACATACAGCCAACTTGGTGAGATACGCGATTTGACTGAGTATAGAAACCAGCTGTCTTAAGGACAATGTAGGACACTTTATTTAGTTGTATTAGTAACACAAGGAGCCTTGTCCTTACTGATGACTTGTATAGATTGCAAGATGTGTAACTACTATTGAAGTCTATAGCAAGGAATTAAAACGTGTCCGTTTCGCCACAACAAGTTGAAAGAGAAATAGCCTAGGAACATGTTGGGTGCCTGGATTTTAATAGACACTGTGTAGTAGTTGTGTGCAGTTAACTGGGACTGTTGCAGAATGACTCTTCTCCTCTGATGTCCTGATCTCGCAGAATTGCAGTTATGGCCTTTTCGGTGCTATCAATGTGGGTATTTTGGGATGCTTATAGAGCCTGAAGATTGATCATTATTCTGGTGGCTTGAATAGACATTAAAAATAACACCCTTTACTAGGCCTCGGTGTCCTACCTTGTACAAGAAAAACTAAAAAATTGGAATAGAATAACAGTATAGGTATCACTGGAGTAAACGGGACAAAGAAAAACTCTAGGCCACGGAGATTCAATTTCGCTTTAATTGCACTCAACCTGACAAAGATATTTAAGGCTGAAGGATAGAGAAGGACTGATGACTTCATCCCCTTTTTCCAAGGCTTTGGTTATCTGTTGCATTGTTGTAAATGGTAGGCTTTTCTGTGATTCAGTGTTTATTAGGCCACTGCCAAAAGAGATTTGTGTCAGTATCTGTATATCCGTTAAAAGACTTTCTTCCTGCTCTGGCCCAGAGTGTGTTGCACCAATCTCTTCTTGGTGTTCCCCTGCAAACTGCTCATGTGGGTGAAACTGATTTCAAAAGACCTGTATGTCCTTTGGTTTCTTCAGTGACTACCGCACCCTGATCTTAGTTAAGATAAATCTAAGATCCTGCATCCAGGTTGTCTGTAGACAGACTGGTGCTTTTATTTCCTGAGAATCGGGATGAGGTTGGAAACACCACCCCATGAGTACATATCATGGTACATAGCCAAGCAAGAGATGGCTTTTGCCTGCTCTAGCTGAAACCTATGTCAGACTGCATTGGTGTCTATGTGCCTTTAGAAGCACATGGGTGAAAAGTTCAAGCTGTATTTTTGTATCCAATCTTACTGGCTCAATATAGAAAATCTTAATTAGTGTGGAAATCCTTCTACAGACATAGGGCCTAGATCCTGCCTTAGCCCACCACCGTCTGTTTCCTCACTGCTTTTGAGATCTCCTGTCTCCTGATAGAAAAGACAGTTTGTTTAACAACGCCCCTGGTCTAAAGCTGATCTGTAGAAGCATGATCCAACAAGAAACAGAAATAATTAACTTCTGAAATAACACACAGCTGTCATTCTGTAAGTGAATTGAAAGTTTCGTAATGCTAGATCATGTTTTGACATAGATGCTGATACAGTGCGTGCTGGGTGACTTAGCACAGGCATGCTAGGGAAGTTTAATTAACTGATAATATAACCAGTTTGCAGACTGATACTCATTTGGCTTAACTGCTATAAAACTGAATTATGAAAGCAGGAAGAGAAGGGTTCAATGTGCTTTTTAAGAGCGCTATTCAAAACCTGAGAATTAGAAGATTAAATGTTGATGCCTGTTGCTCTATGAAATGTTCTTTTTGTGTGTGTTAGGGACTCGATTATCCTTTTTAACAGGAAAAATGTGTAAATAACATCTGAATGTTATAGAATGTTATAGAAAAGCTAAACTATTATAGATCAATCATAATACAATTGTATCAAGAGGGAAAAACAGAAAACCAAAGAAGTCAAATTCCCATTCAGCTTTCCTGTCAAAAATTTCACTACCTTTCTCAAGCAATTAAGGCAAAGGTCTAGTAAGTCTAATAGGAGGTCTAATAAGGACAAAGTAGTTGTTGCTGCAACTCCACTTACACAACACAGTAGCTTTTCATGGAAAGCAAGCCACCCTGGAGACACAGGCAGAGAAGGTAAGATTCCAGTATTTTCATGACACCACTTTTTCTTTCAGTTCTGTGTCTACTAGAAGTCTGTATGCACTCAAGGGATTTCACTGCTTTGCAAAGTAGGAAGATATTCTTGTATGGAATCCAAATGTGTGGGCTCAGATATCTTTTTCTGCATTTTTCCTTTTTACAATAGAGAAAAATTAAGTCAGTGTCACTTCTGTGATTAACTGCTTATTGGCTTGCCTGATGCCTTGTCATGGACTCCTAGTCAAGAGCAAAGAATAAATAAAAAGATGTTTTCATTTTGTGATATGTGAGGTTTTTTTCACCCCTTGGGACTACTGGCTACCTTTGAACTGTGAAGGCCATCTGCCAGATTGTTAGAGATGTAATGTGCAGAAGTATCATTTAGAAGAAAAGTTTGGGTTTTTGTTTTGTGTGCTTACTGTGGCAACAAAGGTAATGGAGCTGCAATTCTACCATTGCCAAATGTTGACAGCTGGAGCCACAACCATGAAAAAATTCAGAAGAAAGGAATGCTGACAGCCTACAGAAATGAGGGTTTTAATTATATGATGATGGCTGACCAAATTAATCAATCATTTTTTTGTCATAATGTTTTTTTCAGAGATTGCTGTATCACAGTGGCAAAGATACATATATTCTAATGCTGAATGCATTTTGGAAACAGTGAGAAAGCCATTTAGCAAATTACGTTTGGTGTTGACAGAGAACCTTCCCACACTGGTGAATAAGTAGAGATATTATTTGGTTTCATGTATTTCCAAGAAAAAAAGCAGCCCCAAACCCTACAGTCCTTCCAGATTCCCCAGCTCTTCAGGTGGTCTGGTAGTGCTGTTTCTGGTAATGCTGTTTCCTTAGGTTACTTTTTAATTGCTGGTGAGTCTGAGTGACTTCAGTGCTTTTTATAATCTGTTTGATTTCTAAAAGCATGTGTATATATAAAAGCATAGCTACCAGAACTTTGGGCAAGATGACCCAAAATCTTTTCCCTGCAGCTGTCTATGACTGTGCCATTCTGACACGTTGTCGTGGCTTAACCCCAGCCTGCAGCTAAGCCTCACGCAGCCGTTCACTCACTCCCCCCTGGTGGGACTGGGGAGAGAACCAGAAGGGTAAAAGTGAGAAAACTCATAAGTTGAGATAAAGGCAGTTTAACAGGGAAAGCAAAAGCCATGCACGCAAGCAAAGTAAACCAAGGAATCCATTCCCTGCTTCCCATGGGCAGGCAGGTGTTCAGCCATCTCCAGGAAAGCAGGGCTCCATCATGCGTAACGGTGACGTGGGCAGACAACCACCATCACTCTGAGTGTCTTCCCCCTTCCTCCTTCTTCCTCCAGCTTTACATGCTGAGCATGATGTCATGTGGTGTGGGATATCCCTGGGGTCACTTGGGGTCAGCTGTCCTGGCTGTGCCCCCTCCCAGCTTCTGGTGCCCTGGCAGAGCAGGGGAAGCTGAAAGCCCCTGCCTGGTGTAAGCCCTGCCCAGCCACAACTAAAGCATCAGTGTGTGATCAACATTCTTCTCATCCTAAATCCAAAACACAGCACTATGCCAGCTACTAGGAAGAAAATGAATTCTGTCTCAGCCGGAACCAGGACACATGTACTGAGCAACATGATGCAACGGGGCTCTGTCTTGCAAACCCACTGTGCCGTCTTGCTGTCGAGCAGTGTAGGGCCACTGTGCTGTCCTGGAGGAGCAGGGCAGCGTGGGCAGGGGGCAGGCAGCCTCAGGGCAGTGGGGTGGTCTTGTGCTTGAAGGGGTCTGCAGGGATGCTCAGGCGGGCTTCCAGGTGATGATTTCTAGTGCATCCCAGCACAAGTGGCATGCTGCCTCCAATTTGAGCTATGCTAGGTCACAACCACAATGCTGCTGTTGTTTCCAGTTGGCAGAGACCTTGTTTTGTGGTGAGATTCCTCAGAAAAGCAAGCTCTCACTAAAGATAAACAGAAACTGCAAGTAAGGGGTAAACCGAGCAGGTCTAACCAGAGTGGATGGTAACTCCCAGTGAAAAGAGAGATAAGAAAAGGCCATTTGGTCTAGATAAGTTTGGGACATGCTGAAAAACAAGAGGTGCTCTGTCATTTGGAATGGAAGCTCTCGCTACCATCAAAGAAGTTTCATTCATTCTCCCACTCTGCTGCTTGTGTAACTGACCAGAGCGTGCTGTCATTGCTACCTTTTTCTGTTTGGTTTTTGGTATTTGAAGTGCCAGATTAGCAGGAGACCTCAGGAAATAGCCCCAAGGTAGCGAAGACGAGTCCTCTTGAGTTTGTGGCTGGAGCAGTGCCTCATGACCACAAGCAACTCAAGAGCGCGTTCGTTGCATGATGTTGTGACACGTTATTGGCTGGCTTAGCCGAGCAAGTATATTCTTGAACATAATGTATGTGTAAGCATTTTAAGTGCCCCATTAATGAGGCTGCTTGAGTGATAAGCTCACTACATTCTCGGACTTCAGTCATTATGGTTTTTCTGCCTTAAATGTACTTAAACGCGGTGTCTTACGATACACTCCGCGTCTTTCAGTGCGTACCCAGAAGCTGCAACAACCCCGGCGAGGGGAGAAGGCTCCGGCGG
>NW_009260182.1:1261403-1276953 GCF_000687185.1 Egretta garzetta | reverse complement strand
CCGCGGGCGCCCTTCGGCCTCCCGCCCCGCCGTCAGCGCTCGGCGGGCTCCCGGCCCCTGGCGGCCTGGAGCTCCGCCCCCGTGGTGTGGCATCGCGTTGGGTCTCTGCTTTCTCACGTAGCGTAACGGGGGCGTGAGTAGGCGCGGGAAGCTCGGCGGAAGGCAGAGGCGCCCTGCTTCGTGTCTGGGGGCGTTTGGGGGCCATCGCGATGCTGAAGCAACCCCCTGAGTGCACCTGAATGCAGTGCTTGGAGGAGCGGCGCAGGGTCCTCCCAGCCCTCTCCGCTAGACCCGCTGGGGCAGCCTCCCTCCCCATCTCACCTGGTGCATAGCAGACAGCAGAAAGGGTAAAACTAGGCTGTGGGGAAGTTGTTCTCGGCGGGGCCTATCTACTGGTGTGTAACAGCCCAACTTAGGCGTAGAGCCGCCCCAGCCCTGTGGGTTGGAATTGAAACATACATCGATTACCTTGCATTTTTGCTTTTAGTAGCGAGTAATTTTGCTCTTGGGAATTGTGTGATGTGGGGAATGTGAAAGTTAAAATACAAGCTAGGGCTAAGAATGCAAAAAGGTGGGAAAATAATTCTTAATTTAAGCTTAAATCTGCAGGAGTTATGGCTGGGTTGGAATAGGAGGAACCACTTACTGCCCAGCGGGTCGCTGTGATTTTGGTGAAGGCTGATTTGCATTATTAGTGGGTCTGTTGGTATTCCCCTGCTTCCCGCACCGCTGCAGACTGCCACAGTGCGCAGCTTTCCTGCTCTGGATCCCCAGCAGTGAGTTTAGCCTGTAGGAACTTCATGTAAGTACTTTTTGCAGTTCCGTGCTCCAGTACTTCCTCCCACCACCGTGGTATCTCTGTTTTGCTGATCATGCAGAGATCTGAATTTTCCCATGCGCGGTATCTAGCTGCCTGCTCCCTCTGAATACACCTAGAGAGCTGGAAGATTTCCACGGTGGTGTGCCAGAGCTCTTTGCTCTCCCTTGCTCAAAAGAAAAGGGTTGTTGAGATGTTGAGCTGCTCTAAAACCCCCCTCAGAATGGGGGACGTTATTTGGTCTAACAACTAACTTCCTTTCAAAGGAAGGAGTATGGTTTGCTTGCTTGACACAGCAGCCTTCTCTTCAGCTAGAGCCAAGCACGGCGTTGTACTGAATTCAGTAATGGCACATGCGCAGACCGGGTAGAAACCTAGAAAGATGACTGTTACTCTCGACACAAGGAATGGTTTGTTACAGGATCTTGACACAGGCAGAAAGAAAAGAAAAAATCCCTTGTGTTGTGAAAATAACTTACATTCATGCCATCAGAAATGTAAGAGGCTTCCTTGTGCGTTGATTTTGGCATTTAAAGGACAATTTATGTTGGAAGGGACCTCTGAAGTTTCTCCAGTCAAATCCCCGCTTAAAGCAGGGCTAATTTTGAAGATGGGTTGGGATGCTGTATTTGGTAATCCTTAATGGTAATTAAAATCTCATGAAGTCTTGATGAGCATGTTACCCACATCATTGTGAATTGTAAATTTTCTTTATAGGAGTTAGACTACAAAGATATTTGTAATCATATGACTCATTTCTGGGGGGAATGTCTCATAAAAAATAATCAGCTCAACTTACGTTTGGGATATGCAGGTTGTGACAAAGCTCCGAAAGATTTGTTCTAGGCTCGATATGGAATGTCTTGGGGAAGCTGGGAGTGGGGGAGAAGGGAAGAAAGAATAAGCAATGGTCAAAGCCATTTTATGCGAGGTGAGAGTGCCTGTGAGTGTGTCCACTTCTGCTCAGCTGTCTTCTTAGGAAAAGTATGTAAGTAAATCTGTGCGGTACCCTGAGCTTACATGACAACTTGGAAACACATACTTTTCCTTTCTTTTTTTTTTTTTTTTTGATACAGCTGGGATGGGTCCTGTTTACACTGCTGAAATAAATATTTAAGGATCGCTGTCCTTTTAATGACAATTTTTGCTCTGCTTGTGGGTGGAAGGGAAATGAGACATCTAGACAACCATGTTTTAACTAACTGGTATTCTTGACACAAAGTGAAGACCATCAACTGGCACTTACAACAGGATTAAGACTAAGCTTGTTTAAAGTCTGGTTAGCTGAGTACTGACAGAGCATAAAAAACCTCACTGTTATCTTGGAGATCTCTTGTGGTCACCACAAAACCACACAAAAAGATGTATTTCCTTTTTCCTTTGCCTGCTGCCTTCTGCAAAGAGAAGTGCTCATTCCCTTCTGGAAGTTTTAGCAGAGTTGAGAGCTTGCAGATCTGACAGTTCCAGAGAAGACGATGCTCTTTAGCGAAGGGATGTTGCCACCAAAGCAGGTAGCCTAGCGTAGAAACGCTGGGTTGATTCACCAGTACAGCCTCTGTCATGAAGCTTTTTTTTAATATTGTCCATTGTGACGGCTTTTTAATTGTTTCCAGGGTTGCTTGGATTGTTGGTGTGCAGGGGGCCAGGGGATGGGGTTAGAAGTAGAATAGGCTGAAACATAGGGAAAATATTACTAGGGGAAATGCACAGTTCTACAGAAAAGCACAGCTTAGCACGCAGATCTTAAAGTTTAGTGCCTGTGTTCGCAGTTTCAGAAAAGCTTTCTGTAATTCCTGTTCCCTGTACCCACCCACCCCATAAAGAGGGTAACGATGTGTACAGTTTAAAAAAAAAATGCTGAATGATTAAGATATCTTTAAAACAATCTTGCTGTGGATTGGACAGCTGTTCTTTCGTAACTGCCGCAGGGTGACCGTGGTACGGATTGCTCAAAGACGCTGAGAGCCGGGTCCTGGCTGCAAGGCAAAGGCTCCAGAGCTGGGCTCCTGCCTAGTCCTGCCCACTCGCCACCCCTGGCAGCGCAGTTTGTCTTCTCCCCTGCCTGCACTCGCATTCGGGGGAGCTGGTGGTGGCTGATGCTCATGCAGGCTGCATGGGTTCTGGTGAGTGCGTGCGCCTAAACGTTAAAGGCTTACGGGATGCTCTGTCGTGTCTGTCTTCTCCTTGTGGATTATGGTTTACGGGATGCTTTGTTGTATCTTCCCATTGTGGATTTTCCTCTGGTGTTTAAAAGCTCATAGAGTTTGATCTCAAGGCAGTAGCATTTGTATTTTAAGGTGGGGTGGAGGGTTGTGAAGTTAATTTAAGCTTCAGATTTCCTTAACAAACAGCAGTTAAACAGAAATGAAACTGCTAGTTCCAAACGCTCAGCTGTTTTCCTTTAGTCTGTTCACTGGGGGCTCAGCATTATAGATGTGGCAGGGCTCAGCCTGTCTTGTTTGCAAATGTTTTAATAATCCTCACTGCTGTTTCCCATATGTATTTTTCAAAGAGGCTTGCTATGGTGTTGGCTTAGCAGGGGAGGAATTTCAGAATCACCACACAGAGCTGCTTCTTCCATTACCCTATTTATTTAAATAGCAAAAGATCCTCGTATTTGAATAAAACCTTTTTTGTCACTGAGTGGAGACCAAAGAGCCCAATTAAACTAAGAGGTGTGTTGACTAAGCTTAATGATCTCCTCTCTATCCAACTGAGTGAAGGTGGCTTTTAGTGATGCTAATAATGCTAACAATAATTATAATGCTTATGAAAATAAAAAGCTATGTGAGAACTACTCATTAATCAGTTGCCACAAATTTGGCAATATTTTTGTACACAAATGACATGCAGAAACCATTAATACTTGGTTTTTACCACCCCCCACCCCCCCATCATAACCAAGAATTAAGACAGTTCTTGACCAGACAAGATTCGCATCCAAGCAATAGCTGGATAATCAAACGCTAGGGGGGAGCAGGGCTGTAGCCTTCTGGGTATGCCACTGAGATTTTAAGTCTTAACACAAGGATATTGCTGCATCACAGCAATACATTTTGAGTTACATTTTGGTCATTCCAGAGGCTGGGGTCAGGATGGTCTCTGATGCGAGTATGATTTTTTAGTCAGAGGCAGATATCAAAAAATTGTCGTTACAGGATGACTTTACGTTTGAAAAAAAGTATGTAGAGAAAGCAGATAATGGTCAAGGAAGGTTTCCCTTGGTTAGAAATAAGTGGTGAAATGGGGTAGAATCTGTTCTTTTTTCTGCATTATGTTTGTGTCAACTGGCCTTGTTTCTTCCTTGGGTTTGTGGATAACTCGCGTTCCTTGAGGCTGCGATACTGTCTTCCTTGGAACCAAGTATACTGATAAAAGAACAAAGCGATCTTTTTTCCAAAATGTTTTGTAGCTATTTCTGCAGGTAGGCAGCTGGTTGTGTTTGTCTGTAGTATTTAGGAGCTAGTTTGAAGGATGGAAAGGGATTTTCTCCCAGAAAATTCTGGGTGCTGTGGCTCTGACGCAGAAGTGAGGAGCTACTCCTAGTTCTTACTTTCTGAATTCTGGCAACAGCTAACAGTGGGGATAAAGATTATGTGTGTGTCTGGTTTATTGCCAGTCACAGTTCAAACCAGTAATATTTTTTTTTTTATATTGATGAGGGGAAAACCCTTCTCCCATACAAAAGTATATACAGACAGCAATATTTACCAAAACAATCTATCAGGGAATAGGGTTTTGCAGATGGCTCTGGAAAAAATTTGACTCTCCATGTTGTGTAATACTCAAGTCGGGTGACTGCAGATCTACAGCCCTTTGTAACACATAACTGATGTGATGTAGGCGTCCAGTTCTCATACTGCCAAAGCTCCGATGACACTTGTACCAGTTATTGCTCAGAGCTCCATGAGGCAGGGCCAAGTGTGCTTTCCTGCATCCTCGTCACTGATCCTGCCGCACTGGAAGATGGCTGTCAGCCCTCTCCAGGCTTGTGAAACATGTGCAAGGGTCAGGCTTGGGGTGTGTGTGTGTGTGTGTGTGTGTGTGTGTGTATGGATGATGGTTAAATAAAATTGCTACCGAACTAGAGTCACCAGTAAGAACAAGCAGTGTTTGTACTTTAAGATTCGAGCAAGCGTATGTAATGGCTTCCCTTGCAATGTTATCAGTTCTACCTGGTGGGTGTGAGTTTAAGTTGTTTGTTCCTGATGTTGTTTCTGCTTTAGCAAGAGTGGAAATTCGTTAGCATATAGAAGGTGCTATTCAGGGCATGTTTGTAATGTTGGTTCACTGCGTCTAATAAAATGGTTGCAAGTCTACATATTTCTGTCTGTGGGCATGACTGGTAAGCCCTAACTTTGGCTTGGTGCCTGCTTTGGTTCTAATAGAACTGCCAGGAACAGGAAGGTTACCAGTTATGGTGAACCAGATATAGAGGGGTTTTTTTAAAGTCTTCTGTGGTATATTTGTAAAATTCACTGTTTAGTATAGATTATGGGGGCTGGGGGGTATGCATTTAATATACAAATGCTTCTTTTTGAAAGAAACCACTGTCTTACTGTAATAATTAAAGTTACTGGCTAACATAGAGGTCATCTTGCTAGAGGCTCTTTATTACACGTGTATACTTCAGTCATCTTTCTCCCCACTGCATCTGAGCACTTTAACCATCAATGTTTTTGTCAGTCGGGTAGCAGGAAAAGGTAAGAATATCTTGTTAATAGTTTTGTTGCAGGTCAGGCGCAGAACGGGAATGTAATCTAGATCTGCTAAAAGCCCATTCAGTACCTTAACAAAAACACAGATCAGCTCCAGTCAAACCAAAAACATCCGTGTGAGCTTTTAGCTGTTGTTTTAATCCAGTTCCTCCTTGTCCAGGATCATCGATGTCCAGTATTAGAGCTGCTTTCTTCTTTCTCTTTCCAGAAATGTCCTTCCTGCCCGACTTTGGGATCTTCACCATGGGCATGTGGTCTATTGGTCTTGGAGCCATTGGTGCAGCTGTGACGGGGATTGTCCTTGCTAACACTGACTTATTTTTGTCCAAGCCAGAAAAGGCTACGCTAGAGTTTTTAGAGGAGATAGAGCTAAAAACTTTGGGATCAGGTAAGATTCTGGATGTTTCAGCCCACATTCTTCAATAATTGGGCTTTTATAAGAACCTTTGTAAGGCCAGGGTTGGAAGAGTTCTTCTTAGTCTTTCCCAGTTATCACACAGTCAAGTGTCCTTGATAGCAGATAATTGTGGTGAAGGAAAAGCAAGCATAACTGATACTTCTGGATGAAACATGACACGCTTCTAAAAATGAATAAAGCAATAAAACCTTGTTGCACATATAGAATTTTTTTCTGATAGAACTGTATTTGAACATGGAATTCGCTTCAGTGCTTTGTGTTGGTCCTTAAAGCATTAATCATTATAAACAAGAGTGGCTGATATTATTGTTGATGCTGTTTCTCCTGTATAAACAGAACAAAGAACATTCAAAGCGGGTGAACTATGGAAGAAGAATGGTGCAGTGATCATGGCTGTGCGAAGACCTGGATGATTTTTGTGCAGAGAGGTACTTGCTGGGCTTGGGGATTAATTAGAAAGAGTTGAGCTGTACGTGCATAGATTCCCTTTAAATAAAGGGAGGGGGTAAATAGGACAGTCATCAGATACATCTGAAGTACCTGAAAGGTCTTGTTTCTTAGCCCAAACTGGTTGCCGGCTAACAACATGCTTAGTTTTCTTCACAGCTGGTTCGTATAGTCAAGGTCCTGAGCATTTTCCTTCTGAAGGTGATGGACACATGATTTTTACATCTGCCAGGGATCTAGCCTGTGGTAATTAGAAAGGGAGATTGCACAAAATCCAATTGGTAATGAGTCTTGAGCTAGTTGTATTCCATATGTTCAAAATAAATCTCTGTGAGCCAGGTAGTCTCTGGTCAAAAGCAGCCCAAGACTGGACTGGCAGAAAGTCAGCAGATAAAGCTCATCAGCAAAATAAGAGATGTGCATAAAGGGGAGTCCCTCGCTGTTCTGGATGCTGAATGTGAGACAGGAAAGTAAGCAGTCTGAAGACAAGGAGTTACTGTTCCGTAACAAGGTGGGTTGGGAAACAAAATTTGATCCTTAAGTTGGCATTATGTTTCTTGGATGGAGGTGGGGGAAGACACTTAAAATACAATTTGAATGCACCATGTGCCTGGGAACAGCCATAACTTGCACCTTGGCCATTATTTTTCTCATAGCTATGGGGAAAAATAGCTATTATGTTGTTGCTCACTCCTCTGTAATGTGGAGCAATTAATATTGCAACCACTTAATTAAGGGATCTGCTCCCATCAGTAGTAACCGCTTAAGTATGTGTAGAATTCATGGAAGGTTAAAGATTAAAGTACTTTGCCCTCTGAACAGGTGTAGCGTAGGCAGGAGGAGTACGCGCTACGTGCCTGACTCTCTGCCTTTCGCATACAGTCAGACAGGAATTCATTAATGATTTCTTTCCTTTTTTAATGCTAACTTCCTAAGTAGAAATAAAGAGCCCAATTCAAAGAATTGTAGGGGATTTTTTTTCTTTCAGAAAAAAATTAAGTAGGAGAGCAAAATTTAATTTTCTAATTCTTATTTTTGATTCAAAACTTCAAATTTTTAACAGACGCAGTCACACTACAGCTCAACTAATTAGGGCAAAGAATTGTTTTGTATTTTAACTGCAGAAGTGTTTGAAAAAGCTTTTAAATTGTCTGAACTGAAGTGATTTTTGATTGTTGTATACTCAAAGCATTTTTGTGAGTTGACTCTTGCCTTTCTCCTAAGAACAGTTCAGTTGCCCTTTTTTTTTGTCCATTAATGTTTCTCCATCATCAGATTCCTTTTTTGTTATTTAAGATAGACTATGTTTAATGGGACTACGCTTCTACATCTCGTGGTCTGGATCCAGCCATGTAGTGATCCAGTGCTCCGGTCACTGTGACAGTGCCACGAGCTTGTAAATACTGTAGGTATCAACTCAAGCGGTCTGAAGTAGCAGAAGAGCCATAGTTGAACTTCCAGAGGGACAAACTGAAATGGGAATTGTTCTTTCGGGTTGTCGCTGCCTTGGTGGAAAGAGAAAGTATTCTGCTAGGGTGTGCAGGTCTGCTTTTTACAAAAACAAGAAAACAGTTTCACAGACTCAATGAAATGGTCACAGCCCCATGGCTATATGGCTGTTACGTGCTACAATTTGCCCACAAAAATAGACTTCTTTGCTTTCTCTTACTTTATCATTTTAAACGGCAGTAAAGAAAAAACAAGTCAGGTCTAGTCCCAAGATGCTGCTTGAAGTCTAATCTCTTGAAGAATTTTAAAACTTAACTATGCTCTTACATTATTCCTGCTCGTTCCCCTCCCAAAAGGCAAGCAAGGAGATACAAAATAAACCACACCAAACTGCTGAAGTGCCTTTCTCCAAAAGGCTAATCAAGGTTTGATGGTATCACCGTCTCTCTAGACAGCAATTTCTGGTCTTAGAGGGGACCCCACTGCCCTAGCCTGGAACATCTGTTCTTGGACGTGTTAGGTCACAATACAATTTTTTTTTGTTTTGTTGATTATGAAAGTTTTGAGCTATATAAAAAAAAAATCCCAGATAAAATTGCTATTAACCCCCCTTTTAGGAAGATCATAAGGTATTTTGTTGAAGGAAAACAGAAAATAATTACCAGATCTTTAAGAACAGAAAAGTGAGGAAAAATCTAGTAAGTGTGATCTATCATTCTTTAACTCCCACGCTTACTACTCAGAGTTTGGTTGTGATGCTGATTCATCCTTTTTCATTTCCTCTGAAAAGACAGGGATCAGTGAACTGGAAAGCTGCCCATCATCTACCGATGTCTTTCTCTAATGTCTTTTCCCCTGTCTGTTCACCCCTGTCTGTCTGCTACGTGATACTCGGTAAATTCTAGATATCCCACAAGCCTTTGAGTTAAGGCATTTCGGGTAGGCGGCTGAGGCTGTTCACGTAAACTGTGTCCATTTTTCACAGTGTGGAGTTCTTTGTGGGAGTTTTGTCCAGCAAAAATGACCTTTCTCCACTAGAGATGAGAAGAAACATGTTTGCAGTGTGCACTCTGATCTGTTGGAAACCTTGGAGGCCTTGGGACAGGCTGTGGAAGCCGAGACTCCTTCAGCAGAACAAAAAACCCAGCAGATGAGTGGTGACACCTTACACTGACACACCAGAAAAAGCAGTATTGCTTCAGGAATACTGAACGCGTATGAAGAAATTCCCTGATTGTTTTCCCTGGTTAAGTGATGTGCAGGCACTATCTTTTTGCTGTTCTCTAAACACTTCAAAAGAAGCCCTAACACATGCAAAGTATATCTACAGCTTTGAGTTAAAAGTGTGTTTTCTCCAGGATTTTAATATTTTATCCAGTGAATGCTCAAAAAATCTCCTTCCTCGGTGCTTAATGAAGGAATTTTTTGTAAATCTAATGAAGACCTGCCTATGAGCAGAACTAGCTTAAACGTCTGATTTACAGGTCTGTTTCTGTTTTGTGTCTCAAGCTAGAATTTATGTATGTTTCTCATGCTCTTGAAATTCAAGGCGAAACTCTCCAACCTCCGTCTACTGTCTGAAATGTTTGGGGTTTTCTCCTTTCTTAGGAGGCTTCTGAGCTCTCCTCTCTGAAACCTCAGCTGTCCAAGATGGATGTCCCTCTCTATGCTGTTGTGAAAGAGAAGATAGGGACTGAGGTGGAGGATTTTCAGCATTATTTCAAAGGAGAAATCTTTCTGGATGAAAAGGTATAGTGAAGTCGGTGTTCTCCTTTTGTTTAAAAACAAGCTTATGAATATCCTCTTTGAAGAGCTTGTATAAATAATATAGTCAGAATGTGGTCTGAATGAAAAAGGATTTAGTAGCATTGTAGTTTAAGAAGTTAATTAGCTTTGCTTTTCTATATATATATATCCTGCTCAGCTTACAAACTGCTCTGAAGCTATGCACTGATAACATGCTGTTGCAGGATTATTCCTCCCCTCCCCATTAACAGGTAAACAATATGGCCTGTTGTCCTGGTTTCGGCTGGGTTAGAGCTGATTTTCTTCCTAGTAGCTGGCAGAGTGCTGCTGCGGTTTGGATTTAGTGTGAGAAGAATGTTGGTAACACCCTGATGGTTTAGTTGTTGCTGAGCAGGGCTTATACCAGGCAGGGGCTTTTCTGCTTCCCCTGCTCTGCCAGGGGCACAAGGAGCTGGGAGGGGGCACAGCCAGGACACAGCTGACCCCAACTGGCCCAAGGGCTGTTCCATACCATATGATGTCATGCCCAGTCTATAAACTGGGGGGTGTTGGCTGAAGGACAGCAGCGATTGCTGCTCGAGGATGGGCTGGCCATCGGTCAGTGGGTGGTGAGCAATTGCATTGTGCATCACTTGTATATTCTATTATTATTATTATTTATTTTCCTCTTCTGCTGTTGTACTAAACTGTCTTTATCTCAACCCACGTTTTTTTTTTTTCTGATTCTCTCCCTCATTCCACCAGTGGGGGGAGGCTGAGCGAGCGGCTGTGTGGTGCTTAGTTGCCAGCTGAGGTTAAACCACAACACCTGCTAATATTTATTCCTTTCTTCCACTGGCTGAGTGACTTGCTGATGTTTACGATGTGTGACTCGGGTCTGAAGGTGACAGACGCAATTCATTCGGGATGTACAGGACAAGTGGCAGTGATGTGGCTTGTCCCGGTACACTGGCACATGCTGTATTGCCAGTCTCATGTCCTACAAAACCATGGCCCTACTTACCCCTTAACCCAGAAGATGCATTTAAAAATCATTTGGCTTCTGAAGGGAAAAGAATATGTAATACTCAAAATCAACCAGAAAATACCTTTATTTTCCCTCCCTACACTGCTGTGTGAAAGAATCAGGCTGATTTAAAAAAAAAAAAAAGCCAACCCAAAACCCAAACAAACCCAAAACAAAAAACAGACAGCTGATAAAGTTTCAGGACTTGGCACCACTGTTATCTTTTTACTGGCATTTTTATTGCCATACTTCAAAAATAAGAAAAAAGATGTTTTTTTTACCAAACCACCCTTGTTGTCAGCAATGGGGATGTAGATGTATGTGGGGCTTAAATGCCTGTGGATCAGCTTAAAATCCACATGAATGGTGGCAGTACCACTAGTTGGCTGAGTTGGAGGTCAGTGGTCAGGTAGTGCATTAAAGAGGTTAGTTCAGGTGCAGTTTCTTTTTAGCTCTGCCTGGTTAGCTTTCGTATGTTGCGACCTTTCTTGGATACAGGGTTGGCTGGTTTCCTGAATTTCATTTGGGAGAAAGTCCTTTTCACTGAGATTTTTTCTGTTTCCCTGCAGAAAGGCTTCTATGGTCCACGCAGACGAAAAATGATGATGTCGGGCTTCTTCCGCTTGGGAGTCTGGCAGAATTTCTTCCGTGCTTGGAAAAGTGGATATAGTGGTAACTTGGAAGGAGAAGGATTCACCCTGGGAGGAGTATATGTGATTGGGGCAGGAAGACAGGTACTGCAGGCCATGTAGGAGGCTTTTACGTCTCCTGTGAGACCAAAAGTTTCTTTTCTGGAACTGTTCAGTTGCTGGTCAGTTGATCTCCTGTGGGGAGGCTAGTGTATGAATTTCTCTTTTGTGTCTTTAACTAGGGTGTTTTACTGGAGCATCGTGAGAAAGAATTTGGAGACAAAGTCAGCCTCCCATCTGTCCTTGAAGCTGCTGAGAAGATAAAACCACAAGCTTCATAAGCAGAAAAATAGTTGCACGTGTTGCTGATCACAGCTTGAAATGTAGAATGCATCTGTGTCTTGAACGTGCAGTTTAATTGCTTCTTAACTATTTAGTGATCAACGCAGAGGAAAGATTCTCTATTCAGACATAGAAAATGATGAAAATCCTCCTGGATCTTTTTTTTGTTGCTTTGCAACCTTTCAGGTGGTCAGGTTTTCAACTGCTCTTTTGTGTCTGACTGTATTAATGAAAGGCTGGGTCTAAAATCTGACCTAGCCTAGATGTGTTCAGTCAGAGACAGTGGGCTTGAAAACCTGTCTACCTAGGGAAGCAAAACTCTGCAAAGGCTGGAGTAATGGAGTACCAGCTGAGGTTGAAGGATAATAAAACTTTATGTAAATGAAATGCCTTCGCTTTTGCTTTTTCATTTACATATGAACACCCTGGTGTTTCTAGAAGACTGTGTCCTGTCTGTCTAGATTATTCTGAGATTCTGCAGTCAAGACATGCCGCCATGTCTACCCAGTAAGTTTCTTGTTAACTTCTGGCTCTAGATCTTCCAGCTCTTTGTGTGATTCCCTGCAAGGAAGAGTGAAGACATCTAATGTTCACTTGAGAAGATAATTGTGGCGTGACAGCAAGTTCCTTCTTGTGTTTAAGATTCTCAAAAAAAAAAAAGGGAACAATACCAGAGAGCAGATTAGGTAGAGTTTCCATCCTGGCTTGAGTTCTGCGGTAGAATGGCTGAGCTGTTACTCCTAAAAATGTAGTGTTGCACAATAAGATCCGTGAGAGCCAGTACCATACCTAGCCAAATATATGTACCTAGACTGAAGTATGAACAGGACAGCATGAATTTTCCAAATGTGCTGACGTTTCAATGTCTAAACAAAATTTTAACATTGTGCTTGGAGAGGATTATCAAGTGTTGCATATCTTTCATTAGCTGGTGTATATAAAAGGATAGGTAACTTTGGAAGAATGTGCGGGCTAGAACATACAAAGCTAGCAGAAGAATTAAAAAGAAGGATTCTTTTGTCCTGGCAGTGGGTCAGCTTGAACTGTCATTCTGCTTTCTTCTGACTGTAAAAGTAATGAAACCTTCACGTGTCGTTGGTACTGAGGGCAGGGATAGTTTGCACCTCTGAAACTTTGGCAATATGCCTACTACTGCTCTGTGTACCAGTGCCTATCCCTCTGTATTGTTGATCTGTATGCAAAAAATGGTCATACATGATGCTGTGTGTATGAAACCTAAATGCCAAAACCTCTACAACTTCAGTGAGGCCTGGCTTTGGTCTGTGTTAAAGCAGTTATGCAGGCTTTAAAATCGCATCATTATGGATGAAATCCTGACTTTTTTTATATTTATGTCCAGGCAGAACTCATTTTAACTAAGAATATTTGTGTGCTCTTCAGAGTCTGTTCTTCGCAGTTGCCTGAAACAACACTAGCAGTGAGGATTTTGAGTGGTTCATGTGTTCACCAAGATGTTTCATTTGAAAACTAAATGGAAATTGGAGTCACGTATGCTACTATCAGCTGAAATTTGTGTTTGACTGTTCTAGGGGATGGAGGAAGGAACAGGAGTTGGGAGAGTAGAGCAGCAAAGCCTACAGCAAATTAACTACATGATACAGACTTTCTCTATAAAGGCTCTCCTAGGATTCGAGAGGTGCAGAGAACCATGACTTGTCTCTGTCCGTGTTCTGAGCTGCCTGGGTAAGTATGCCCCATAAGATGTTATCAAAAAGCTGTTGGATGCTCAAAGACATAAAATGACTGACTGGAGGTGGGCTCCTCTGAATGGCATCCAGAGCAGCCAGGCAGCTGCCAAGAGTTTGCTCCACAAAATAAAGAATTGTGGCCCGAGGGCTTTTTGTCCTGGCTTTTAGCACTGAAAGGAAGTACCTGTCTGGCAAGTGCTTGCCTGACACAAAGCACCTAAAACTCTTCCTCTACAAGCCTGCAAAGTTCAAAGCATCATGTAAGTGGCCACTTGTCTGCAGTAGGCATACTGTTATTTTGCAGTGCAAGTGGTAGGCAACACCAAAGAGATGCTAAAAGAAATGGGCGGGAGCTGCTGTTTCTTAGAGCTGCAAGATGCTCCTAGTAACAGAGATCAGTCTTTTAGAATAGGAGGCGAGTTCTGGATCCCGGCTCTATTGAGCTTTGAGTTTTCTTTCCAGTGGGAACTGGCAAGCTTTGCTGTTGGCGGAGGACAGATCTTGCGCAAAGAGACAGGCAAAGAAGGTACTGATCTTAGACCTGGATTTTAGGCCTTGTTCCAAGGGCTGTTTATGCATTTCACATAAACATGAAATGTGAAAGGCACAAACAGTCCTTGGAGAATGGAATGGCAGCCAGATAAATTCCGAGAAATTGAAGATAAATTGAAGTGCCTTTAGAACCTCCTAAATCTGGAGAACATCTACTTACAATTTTGTGTATGTGCAATTGAATTCCACCCACTCCGACAGAGCTGGCCCCCAGTTCTTTCAGTCAGACTGCAGAAAGTCCTGGATGATGACAAGGATGCCATGTGGCTGCAGCCCTGCTGTTGTTAGCCCACCAAAGGGACCGTGTTCGGTGATCTTGGAAGCAGAGGCAGGAAGCCATCATGTCCAGCATTTACAATGTTTAGCTGAAGTAGAATGGCTGTTAAACATACAAATCACTAATGCTGCAACGATGAAACTTTCCTTTAGTGTAGAAACATTTTTAGAAAGACCCATGAAATTCTTTTGAGGGTGTTTATTAAAATACTCATTTCAATAAGTTCTCTGCTCTGTCAGCTTCAGCAAAGGTGTATGTATGGGAACCATGTCAGACCTAGATCTGGGAGGGTGTGTTCTCCTACCTGTGACAGTGATAGTTTCTGTAAACAGCTTCCCGGACGGTTCCCGGACAGTGTGCTTGATTTGAAAGTTATGTAAGCTTGCCCACATTTCAGTTTTTTAACCCTGTCTTTTAGAGATCAAGTCAAAATTTGGAGCCACAAAAGGTACAAATGATACTTGAAAATTTTCTTAAGAACCAGTATTTGTAAATCTGTTTTTTTTTTTTTTTTTAAGACAACCTTGGGATTATTTGGAGTTGACTCATCCTTTCTGAACTCCATGTTGGCAAAATACAAATGGAGAGGATAGAAAGCACGCAGTACCTAGGAGCTAGGAGCAGTTAAAAGGAATTGGAAATGGGCAGTCTTGAAGAAATTAAAAAATGCCGGCAAAATAGTAAAGGAAGAACAAATGAATTCTAAGTGAATTCCCAATGCTGGAGACAGCAAAGTCTGACTATCTGGTTTAAAAAAACTCTTTTCTTCTTTAAATGTAGAATGTTACCTGAAAAAAAATTTCATTGAAAAAAATGTTTAATAGTTGTTTTATTGTACCAACAGCTACCTCTGCTGGCCCCATTCCTCATATGCATTTAATGTTTTGATGATTTTTTTTTCTTGTAACACATGTACAGAAGATCTAACGCACTTCTCAGTGCATTAAATATTACATCACAGTTCAACACCCAGCTTTTTACTGGGAACTCTAATAATTGACAGGTTATTTATTCTGCGCTTCAGAAACAAAGCTCCTGTAAATTTATCTTCAATCAACTTTCCCTTGTTTGTAAGCCCTGTTCATTTTTTTTTCAGTACAAATACAGGATTAATAAAAATTTTTAAGAAGGAAAATGCTGTGAAGTCAGTGGGGTAGGTGTAACATAGGGAGGTTCTTCTTACTTGAACATTGAAAAATACCGATTAAATTTCCTATCTGTGGTGTGCTTTCAAAGCCATTAGAAAGGGGGTCTGCCTCAGAGTGTTTGCTGTTTATTCCTGTTCTGCGTTTTGGTGTCCTCGTGTGGGTTATCCATTCCCACGGCTGTCAGCCTGCCTGCAGTTGGTGCCATTTGCAAATAGCCGCAAAGAGAAGGGAATGCCAAGGGATCCCTGCCATTTTCTGATGCATTTCCTGTGATGCACTTTGGTAGAAAGAA
>NW_009260182.1:1260024-1261391 GCF_000687185.1 Egretta garzetta | reverse complement strand
TTCCCCTCTGACCCGCTGGATGTCACTGCTGTCCCAGCCAAAATGAAGGCCAGCAGTAACCCGCGGTTTTTTCTGCAGTAAAAGATTTGCATAACAAAGATTCCCGGAACAGACCACTGTCGATTCCTATTAGGCTAGAAGAAAGCTGCTAGAAAAGGTATCTACTCCTGCGGTCTTTTTACTTGTGTGGACGTTTTCCTTCTTAGAATAAGAAACTTAAAGGTTGAGGATATACTGCACTGAATGATACAGTCTGTGGAATATAGGTATTTCCAAATGAGCGTGGAGGGAATAAATTACTAACAGACTCACTGTAATCCTTACTGATGTCTTATGTTTTAGTAATATTAATTTTATGTTTTAGTAATATCAATTTTAGATACTACCAGTGTGTGGGAGGCTTCCTTTATCCCACAGACTTCTGCCAGAAGCTGATTTAGGGGAGCTGGAGTGGGCGTGCACTAGCCACTCGCTAACAGCAGAGGGCGCTGGGGAGATGGAGAAAATACCGTGGAGAAATGGTGAATAAAGTTAAATCACTGGTGCAGTCTAATCCACTCTAATTTTATTTGATATCTGAATAGTTCCATCCTAATTTATGCTTCTTCTAAAAACGGTTTTCCCTAAAATATTTCTACTTTCTCTTTTCGGCCCAGCTACTGATTTCTTAGTATTTGAAGTTCTTTAAAGTCTTTCAGTAGCCTCTGTGGGCTTTTTTCCCCCTGCACCCCCCGTGCACTCTCTTAACCTCATAATTATCAAAACCACATGATAATTCCAACTTTAACTCTGATTTCCAGAAACCTCCCTGCATAAATACAAATTTCTTCCACTGCAAAGTTGTGTTTGGTGATAATGGTAACGCTGAGCAGATACAGCGGAATAGGTGAATACCTCTGCTCATGCCATTTTCCACCAGCCACTCCTCATAATGCATCACTCATTAAGTTCAGGAAATGTTTTGTAGTGGCCAGAGGAAACAGCACTGACAAACCATACATGAACATCACAAGTTCACTAACAAATCCCATTTTCCCTTTTCATTCCTGCAGTGCTATTGCACCCTTCTACGCTGAAGTGACTCTTTTCAAAGTCTTCCAGTCTGCCCTAGCACTTACTTAATGTTTCTGTGATGGATGAGATTTTTACCCTAATTTTCTTGGCAACACAGGGAAGCACACAGAAGAGAGATAATGTCAAAGGCAAATAAATGGGACATAGAGAGGTTGTTCGAACCATCTCCATGCTAACAGTGAACACAGTCAATTCAGCTACCTGCCAACACTAACTATTTTACGAGAGTATTTTAAATTGCAAGAGAACCTTATTTTACTGACGAATGCCCTTCCTAATTTCACAGTTCTTAC
>NW_009260182.1:1258495-1259954 GCF_000687185.1 Egretta garzetta | reverse complement strand
TCCATCTTCCCGTCTCTTACGGCACACTGGAGCTTTCTGCCTTGGCTCTGGACTTCACTGGAGATGTGACTCAGTGCCCTGTAGGACAACTGAAGTACTGAGATGGAGAAAGGATCTCGTTAGTTCTTTTTACCACCTGATAATCCAATGACCTTTCCTAGCTCCACTTCCTCACTTAGATCCTCCCTAAAATTCAGGCAATTCTTCTTCTAACATCTTCTTTCAGCCTTACCAGTCAATTCAGTTTTACTTTGGTTTCTAAGAAGCCTCGAGCAAGCTCAGGGAGGCCTGCAAGCAGAGGGGACTATAGAGAAGCTGCTATCGTGTGACAATCTTTAAGTCTCTCTGCAGAATTAGAGATGCCTTTCTCCAGACCCAGACTGGAGCCCTGAAATGGTATCTGTCTGGGGGGACAGGGGCAGAATTAGAGATGCCTTTCTCCAGACCCAGACCGGAGCCCTGAAATGGTATCTATCTGGGGGGACAGGGGGCCAGCTGAGCCTAGGTACAGCCCTTGAAATATTCAGCCTTTTCTGCCTTTGGCTTAAGCCAGCAGTCGCAATACCTGTGCCTAAGGCAATCTCTTGCAAACAAAACCCCACCCTTTTTTTAACATTTCTTTGAACAACTGTAGGGGATGAGAAGGAATCTTGATAACGCCACCAGCGGGTGGGTGATGCACTGGTGTTTATTCTCTTTCTCTGACTTCAGATGGGTGTGGGTGAGGGGAACTGTGCATTTATGCCATATTAATTGCCATGGTTTTGGCAATTTTATGCCATGGTTTTCATTGTCAGCCTTGAGTTAGTGGAGAATTATCACACAAGAGAAGCACTAACCTCACCCCGCTTAATTGCTCAACAGTTCCTTTCATCCTTTAGCTGAGCACTTGGTGGGACTGCTGCTATCTTTGCGCTTGTTCCTGATCTAGGGGGAATGATGAATTCTCCAAAGTCCAAGCCCTGGAGCAGGTGAAGGAAGCGCAGAGAATATCAGAAGGCCTGTTAATAACGTCTCTGGTGTTGAATCACCTTCCTCAGCCTTGCCTTCCTGCACACAAATGTATTTTCATAGTGAGGCACCAAAGAATATAGTTTTGCTCTATATATGAAGAAGAGAATCATAGAATCATTGAATCACTTTGGTTGGAAAAGACCTTTAAGATCATCGAGTCCAACCTTTAACCTAACCCTGACATCCCACCACTAAACCCTGTCCCTAAGAACCTCATCTATCATTCTTTTAAATACCTCCAGGGAGGAGGACTCTACCACGTCTCTGGGAAGCCCATTCCAGAGCCTGACAACCCTTTCAGTGAAGAAGTTTTTCCTAATGTCTAGCCTAAACCTGCCCTGGCGCAGCTTCAAACCATTCCCCCTCATCCTATCATCTGTTACCAGGGAGAAGAGGCCGACCCCACCTCACTACAGCCTCCTGTCAGGTAGTTGTAGAGGGCGAT
>NW_009260182.1:1257542-1258327 GCF_000687185.1 Egretta garzetta | reverse complement strand
TTTTCCACCAGGCAGCTTTCCAGCCACTCTTCCCCAAGCCTGTAGTGCTGCATGGGGTTGTTGTGACCAAAGTGCAGGACCCAGCACTTGGCCTTGTTGAACCTCATACAGTTGGCCTCAGCCCATCGATCCAGCCTGTCCAGGTCTCTCTGCAGAGCCTCCTCCCCTCAAGCAGATCAACACTGCCCCCCGGTTTGGTGTTGTCTGCAAATTTACTGAGGGCACACTCAATCCCCTCATCCAGGTCATTGGTAAAGATTTTAAACAAGACTGGCCCTAGAACTGAGCCCTGGGGGACACCGCTTGATGACAGAAGCGTTTCCCTGCATCGAGAGATCGTAAGGC
Source organism: Egretta garzetta (assembly GCF_000687185.1). Lineage (NCBI taxonomy): Eukaryota > Metazoa > Chordata > Aves > Pelecaniformes > Ardeidae > Egretta > Egretta garzetta. The sequence continues at coordinate 1,257,982 of NW_009260182.1, read as the reverse complement.
ACAGAAAAGAGGGAACAGGAGCAGCGTGTGGAAGCTAGGAGCTAGGCTAGGCTCGGCTCGGGCATTTCCCCACCTGCCAGGCGGTGACTACCTCAGGTGTGAGCTATTGCTTGCTCACCACATGGGTTTAAAACCCACGACTCAGCCTCTCCTTCTCCTCCCACCCTTCCCAGCACCTTGAAAGAGAGATTTAAAAGCCCTGGGACGCCTGAAGACTCAAAATACTCTTCGGGGTCGTTTTGTGGTGGTGGTGTGGGTTTTTTTTGTGTGGCTTTTTTTTTTTTTTTTTTCCCCTCTCTCTCTCCTTTCTCCCCTTTGCCTCCTGGCTTTCCGGGTAAGGCTCGATTGTGCCTTCAATGTTACCCTGGAAGTGCTGTCCCCGGCATGCAGGTTCTCGGTCCGGAAGCCCCTGAGGCGGGGAAAGGCGGCCGAGGGAGCGG
>NW_009260182.1:1183466-1256756 GCF_000687185.1 Egretta garzetta | reverse complement strand
AGCCTCGCCCTTTGTCCGGGGCCGCTAAAGGAAGCCGGGCGAGGATTCCTCTGGGAGTCCACGCGAAGTTGTTTCACTGAGTGGGGCGCCACAAGGGAGAAAAATAATTTTTTATTTTTTTAAAAAAAAAGGCCTTTTGGGGTGCTGCAGCTGCAGGGCGGTAACTTTAATTACTTGTAAGCTGCGTTAGTGAGGGATTTCTCTGACACCCTTTAAGCTTCCCGCCGAAACAGGTGATGCCGTGCTCAACAGCCGGGCCTGTTTTGGCTCCTGTGGGGTCCCAGGGTGGCTGTTTGGGTAACGAACACATCACCAGTTCCCGTCTGGTCATTTACCTTCTACCTGGTTGTCTTTGTAGTTTCAGGTGAATGTTCTTGTAAGCTGCGTTAGTGAGGGATTTCTCTGACACCCTTTAAGCTTCCCGCCGAAACAGGTGATGCCGTGCTCAACAGCCGGGCCTGTTTTGGCTCCTGTGGGGTCCCAGGGTGGCTGTTTGGGTAACGAACACATCACCAGTTCCCGTCTGGTCATTTACCTTCTACCTGGTTGTCTTTGTAGTTTCAGGTGAATGTTTTATTTCTGGTCTGTGACCACTACAGAGCGCTGCAGAGAAGCTGCTGTGTACAGACCCTATGAGGAGAGTTCAAGTAAAATGTGTTATGCATGGTTGATGTGGGGAAAGCGTTTTTTTCCCCTTTGTAAACGTGGTTGGGTTTGTTTTTTTTTTTTGGAGGAGAATGACCCTTGTGCATTTCTAGGGAGATGGTTTAAGCTAAACTGGAAAAGACATGGTATTATGCAGGACACATGGTGTTATACCTGCCTAACTTAACTACTGGCTTTTTTTCTGAACAACAAACCACAATTCTACACTTTCAGAGTATCTACATAGATAAGGCTGTTAAGCATATGTCTGACTTTACCTCATGTACTCAAAGTAGACTTAGTGGTCTAATTTTGAACCTTTCTGAATTAAAAATAATTTAAAAACAAGTTAACCCAACTTGTGTTGGGTTTTCACTTCCTTAGTAGATCTTCAAAAGGGGTTGTGGAAGGAAGGATATTTTAAGATAACTGGCAGGATAAGATTTTTCCACCACTGTGTTTTTTTTATAGGGACATAAAGCTTGTGACCTAGAGCTCTGGATAAAATGGAAGGAAAACAGCTCCTAGAGAATGGAAGTACAGATTATATCTTGTTCATAAATGCTCAGTGGGATGATGATCCCCTTTCTGGTTGTCTCTATCAGTGAGTTAAGCATCAGTACTCACATGTTTTTATGACTTCCTGAGCCACTTTATACTTATAATAAATGTGTGAAACTTTAAATGCTTGGGTATGGATGGTTGAGATGCTACCACTCTCTGCTTGACAGAGGAATTATGTAGGGAGAGAAGGGGTCAGGTGGGAATTCAAGTCTAGTCATTGGTGAGAAGGAGGAATGAGCTGTGGGGGAAACTACTTGGCAGCTTTTGTTTTTTGGTTTTGGTTGGTTATTTTAAACAAATCCAGGGCACCTGTGTTGTTGGAATGGTGTTCTTTATCCTCTGTCTAATGATACTGGAAAAAAGTACTTTTAGGATGTGATGTGTTTCCTTTTATCTCTGTTCTTGTGGGGTGGGGAGAGAGGAACATAGTGATGTTGTCTGTCTTCGGAAGATTTTCATGTTTAAAATTACAATGCCACTGAAACAGCAGCTTTTAGAAATAGTTTCCCAAAAGTTTGGAAATGCGTTTGTCTTAATGTGCAAGTAAGTTACGTGGTTGGCATTTTGCTTTATTTTTGTTGATCTTATTCATAGATGGACAAGGCCTTGCTAAAGGTGAGGTCTGGAACTAAATCAAAGTCACTGAAAATTGTTCTTCTGTCTGGTGTGTGCTCTGTGATTTTTTTTTTTTTTTTTCTTTATTTAGTGTAAGTTGATTCAGGTAGCTTCCTTGTGTTGAAGCATTATCTTCAGTCCCCAGGTAAGAAGACCAAATCAGAAGAAACCACTTGAGTCTTAAATGAGGCTTATTTTTATCTCTGGGCATAGGCTTTGCCTGACATTTAGTGCATTGTGGAATAATTAATCTTATGCAGATTTCCAGTTTTAAAAGTCTCTTTCCTGTCCTCCCTAACCCCTTGTGGGGCGGGAGGGGTGAGGCAGGAAAGGAAAGTACTATCTTTTGTGAACATGTTAGGAGCAATGTCTGTGTAAGAGCCTTTATGTATGTAACATACCTGACAGGACTGAAATAGGGTATGTTCTGGGCTACCTTTTGCTAGATTTAGGCCTTGTAATACTTAAAGGATCATAAAGAGCCCTGGCTCTGAGCCCTGAAATGCTGTCTAATTGGGGTACATTCTTTGGTATTGAAGATGTAACTTTTTGCTCTTAGATGTATGAAGAAAATTGTTAGTGTGGCATGTTAGGAATTTGGTCGTATCTGGATGCAAATGTGTAGATAATCTGGCTGAAGAAGTTTAAGTTGCAAGCTAACTTTTAATGAATAACTGATGAATATGCTTTTTGATCCCTTTATAGTTTGTTTTGTCTTGAGGCTGATCTCTGATTTTCTTAGAGGGTAGATCTATTTAGTTTATGAAGCTTTGGTGTGTGGTTACCAGTTGGCTGTTACCTGGAAATGAGTGTTTTGGAAAAAAAAGGGGTGTGTGTGTATGTGTTGAGATTTTTCTGCTGACAAACTTCTGCAATTAATTCTTGTCTTCTGTCAAGTTAGGTATTAGGTGTGGCACAGTTTGAGCACAGCAGAGCATGAATAAATTAAACTCTTGTTCTAATATCACTATGTTAGATTAGAAATCTCATTGAGGTGGTGGTAGGGGAGAAGTGGAGTTCACAGAGCTATTGTAAAAACTGTTTCTACAGGTCCTCCCTTTATGTAATTTTCTGCTTTTACAAAAAAAAAATCCTTTTGAGTGGGGTATGTTAAAATATGTGGGTTTCAGACAGCAGACAAAGGAGACACTTAAGCTTCACTCATGTGTGCATCGAGAATGTTTTTACTTGTGGGCTTTTTGTGCCAGTGCTGTTTTGCACTGTGGCTTCCTGGGTCAAAACTTCCTGTTTGTCGTAGAACAGACCTTTGCACTTTTGCATCTGTGGTGCGTTTCCAAGGCTAACAGGCTGCAATTCACAAAATCCATGAACATACTATGGTTCTTGGGTTGCTTTAAGCTCTTTCACTGGAGTACCTAAGATAAAGTAAATCAAACCCTCAAATAAGAATTTTCATTACTTCGGAGTAAATGTTGCAGGCTGTTGCTAAGGGGGAATTAAGAAATGGTCCTTTTCCAGGTGGCTTCTGATTGTATGTCCAAAGGATGGTCATGTGTCTTCCTCACTACTATTACACAAAACTAAAATCTGTGGCTCTTCTAAGAGCTGTAATGTTGGTAGCTTGTGTGAGGGTACTGATGCAGCCTTCCAGCCCCAAAGGGAAAAAACCTGAAGTGTCTAGGTTTTCTTCTTGACCCTTTGGCTCATGCTCGGCCTGGTAAAGGAAAGGTTAAAAACAACGTCGAAGGTGATCAGAGTAAAGCTCCTCAAGGTTAGATATGTGTGAATTTTCAAGTTTAATAGTTTGGGTCCCCCTCCAAAAGGCTGAGATCTAATTTTAATCTTGCAATCAAAAAAAGGGAAAAAACCTGAAGTGTCTAGGTTCAGATGACTTCATTTTGAAAACAGCCACAATTTAATTACTCAAATATAGTTGAATGTCTTGTACTTGGGTTTTTTTGCATTGTAAAACAGCTTCTCTTTATTCTGTGTGACTGAACAAAACCTGTTTTCAGTATGGTCAGTGAACTGAAAAGTCATTGTTGGGTAAATTCTTCTATTTTAGGCATGTCACAGGTGAGGATAATAGTAAAGGATTTAACCTGCAGAAAATGGTGGCCTTCAAATATTGACAGGATAAGGGATTGTGATATTTGCAGTTGAAACCACTGACTTGAATGGCTGGGCTTTTGCTGGCTATCTTTACCAATCTGGCCTAAGTCTTGGAATTGAAGCCCTTTGAGAGAGGAGAAATGTTATTCTGCCTGATTATTCACACTTGAGTTGTTAGCACTTATGCAGGAAACTTTTACCAAATGAAGATAAAATATGTTGACCACAAGAGGAACTGTATCGCAACCCAGGGCTCTTAAAAGTAAGTTTATTTTCCTTTTTGGTTCAAAGGGTGCCTCAGCCCCTGTTTGGAATGGGGCACCAGTGCTTGTTTTGCTTCAGTGTTTCCTGTCTCTCTTCCTCTTTGGGAGCACAGCAACAGTGTTTTATCCCTTTCCTGGTAGTAAAGCTCATATGATACGTGTAATTTCTGTTCTTTTCCAGAGCACCTGCTTACATGTGTTTCTTCTGAGAGCTGTTTCTGTGTCCTTGTCTTTAGAAGTCTGTGCAAAGCTGAGAATCTTAGGGCTGTCTTCATTCTTAATCTGAACCTGAATGTGAAAGGCAAGGGTGTGATAAACATAAGGCTTTGCTTCCTCTTGATCTTTGCAGTAAGTGTTGTAGAATGTTGTCCTGGTATTACAAAGGAGCTTTTCTGTTTTATGCTCCCAGTCTAGAGAGCAGACCTTTATAACAAATTGATAAAGGTCTTCCATGTGAAGACTTGTGCTAAAGCCCCCTAGTGTAGCTGGGGCCTTCCCTTGGCACTAATAGGCTCAGGCACTTGCTGAACTTGTGTGTGCATATGAGCTTTTGTCTTTTTTATGGGTTGTTTTATTTTGGCTTTTTCATTCTGTTTCAGTCAGGTTGCTAGTGTACAAAAGCAGATTTGTTCATGTGGCCCAACAGCCCTTTCCAAAAATCTTTTTTCCTGTTTTAAAGGTTTTTGTTTCCTGCTCAAAGGCTAAATAATTGATACTTGAGTCTCTCTGGAAAGGTGTTTTCTCTAAATAATTTATGGACTTGGAGGTAACAAGGCAGCTTCCAGTTGCTGTAGTTGCAGCTGCAGGAAGCAGTATGAAGCACAGTATTCAGAGGCAGCTGAGCGCTGTGAATTTTAATATTTCAGAAAGTGTGATTTGTTCTGCTTGGTGAGAGCTCTCTACTCTTGCTTTGGGGTATAAAATCAGTGCTGAAACATGTACACTGATATCTAGAAGCTCCTGGAGTAGATAACAAAGGGAATAGCCTCAAGTAACTTGCATCTGAAGGAGAACACCCGAGATGTTGGACTTTGGTCTCTACGCGACAGCAGGCTTCTGACTGCCAGGATATGGAGCTGGTTCTCTTGATGCACATTTCTTTCCCCTCAGCAATTTGTTTTTAACTGGTGCTCAGGGAAGTACTTAATCCTGTGCAGAATATGAATGCAGTGGTGTAGCTATATATAATAAAGGGTACAAAACAGCAGCACTTTCTACCCTGCCCTGAGTATTCAGTTACTTCAGTTTGCATGGCAAGCCTGTGGAGGAGGAATGGTCATCTAAAAAGTTGTCCAACTTGAAACTAATGGATAGGCAATTAGTGAGATGACTCTAAGAAGATAACAAGGCGGCTTTGCAAAGTGTACTGCGTGCTGAAGTTGCAAAGGGCATTTTGACGAAGTGGTCATACTAGTGGTCTGCTTCTGCAAAGCAGAAGGGAGTTCAGCTGAAACACTTTGTCCAGCTGGGACAAGTGAGAAGGGAAGGTGATGTTCAGCTCTTTCTTTTTCTGAGCTGTGCTGCTTGTGTAACCGGTTATGCTGTCAGTCTGTTAAGACGGCAGCTTCCTGTGTTCTCACACTTTTTTTTTTCTCTGGAGGTACTTATTTTTTTCCTTTTATTAAAGGTGGAGATTAGGAAATGCTTGTATCTAACCTCTGCACCTTCTAATTCTGCTCGTGCATTTGCTGTTAGCTGTTGCAGAGACTGACGTGTCTGCATTGGAAGTAGCTCCGACAGTGTCACTTCATGGCCTTTGCTGCCCTGATCTCTTAGGGACACCGTGTTGTTCTTGGCATACTCCTGAGAGGTGGAAAGCCTGTTTTCCCTCCTTCCCCTGGGGCAGATGCAGAGTCTTCCAGTGAGACAGTCGAGGGTTTAGGGTTTCTCACGACCCGGGCAAGCACTGGCTCCTGGGGGAAGGGCTGGAGCTGTTTAAGCATGGGCTTGGCGGCCTGGAGCAGCTTTGGTCTTTGTCTTTTTTCTTCTTTTCCCTTGTGTTGTGGTAGTGTGCAGAGTGCTCTGCAAACCTACCTGCTATGTCTCCTGAAGCACTAGCTTATCTCTGTGTCTTTGGGCTGAGACATCTAGTCTGCTGAAGAGCCGGCAGTGGTGAGGATTGTGAGGTGTTTGGTGAATGCCATTTTGTCACATCTCTAATATTTCAGTCATGTGTTAGAGGTTTACCTGCTAGTTGTTTTTTGAAAGTTGCGCAAGTGCATTTCGGAAAGCCAGTTGCTAGGGAGAAGAATTATGCGGCTGTTGAGCTGGCTACATGGCCACAAAGAGCTATTTTCTCTTGTGGCCTGTGAGCTGATGGTTGTCCTGGTTAGCATGTAAAATAAGGTTCTGCTGTGTGTGTTGTGAATGCAATCGGTGCATGAGGTGGAGGGCAGCAAAAGAAAGCAAGCTTTGAAAGCATTGTCCCCAAACCCAACACATTAACACCCTGTCTCCATTAAGTAGCATCCTGTGGTGCTGGGAGGGTGCCTTATTTGGAATGAGCGCTCCTCTGGTGTTTGAAAGCATGGGTCTTGTTACTTGGGGTGGGAGTGTAACCAAAAGTGATTAATTTGTTATTCTATAGAAACAATATAGAGATAGAAGTTAGATACATCTGTGGATATGCTGCTATGTGCCCAGTACAGCCCCCAGCTCATCTTGACAATAGGTCGAGGAGTAGTTCAGAAGAAAGGGTGATCGATCACATCCCAGATATTATTGTTGGGGACCACGCGCCATGAAGAAGGAAAAGGAATTGCATAAGCAAGGTGATACTGTGCATGTCCGCAGGAAGGGTTCAACTAAAGGACACCTGCATGACCACCAGAGGCCCCCATGGAAGCCCCTTGAAGTTCAAGGATGCATGTGTAATGACCATGTAAATATGATAATTAGTTCTAGGAAATAGAATGAATATGTATGATTATTCTGGGGAATTTGATGCATATGTGTGTAACCAGATAATATATGTTTTGGTTAATGTAATCTGCAGTATGCACACATAGAAGAATGATCCCTAGTGCATCCAGCGCTGCAACAAAGAATGCCTGCCTTTTAACAATACATTGGTGTTACGAGGTTTATTCCTGGTTTCAGTGCAGGAATAAAAACTGAGGTTTTCATGGATTTAGCTCTATATCATGTTTCTGTGATATGGAGACAGCATTATTTAACCAAAACAAGTGACGAATTTAACTAGTAGTGTACAGATACATGCATTCATTTCTTAGCATGCTCACTGCTAAAGAACAGATGTAAATGATGGAATTATTTTTAACTTAGATACCTTGATCTAGCTTAAATTGTTAAAATAGATATCTTCTATTATACATAATATATATTTATATAGTATATAAATACAGGAATGTTCAGTGTAAAGGCTAAGAAATATAGTGTGGATGTGGACAGACTGTTATACCTAAAGCAAGGAATGTTTTTAAGAAAAAAAAAAACCCCCAAACAAAAAAAAACCCAACAAAACCCAAAACAAATTATATGCTTGTGATTTCTTTAGTGTATATTACTATAATCAGTCTTTTTTTTTTTTTTTTTTTTCTCTTGTGAAAAAGAAAATGAAAGGATATCCTTTTTGGCTGAAACGTAACTGGAGACTTGAACAAGTGGCATTGCTGGAAATGGAGGAAAGCCACAGTATGTCTAAAAGTTTAGGATGTTCTCTGAAGGAGTAGATTTGTCAGCAAAGAAAGTTGGTGGCTTCCTGTCTTTTCTCCTTGAAGCTGTGACTTTTGTGATATGAAGTGGTATAGCAAATGGAGGACCCATTTTGTTCTTGAAACATTTTGGTCTGTGTGGAAGTATGGGAGGGAGCAGACAATGTGTATGGAATAGGTTCTTGTCGTGGCTTAACCTGGCTGGCAACTAAGCACCATGCAGCTGCTCGCTCACTCCCCCCTCCCTCAGTGGGATGGGGGAGAGAATAGGGAAGGAAAAAAATAAAGGTTAGAGCCGTGGGCTGAGATAAAGACAGTTTAATAAGAGAAAATAATAATAGTAATAATGAGAATGGTAACAGAATATACAAAACAAATGATGCACAACGCAATTGCTCACCACCCGCTGACCGATGCCCAGCCTGTCCCGAGCTGCGATCACTCTGCCCGCGACCGACCGACCGAACTAACTGACCCCCCCGAGCATGACGTTATATGGTATGGAATAGCTCTTTGGACAGTTTGGGTTAGCTGTCCTAGCTGTGCTGTACTCCCAGCTTGTTATGCACCTGGCCGAGCAGGAGAAGCTCTAAAAGTCCTTGAGTAGTCAGAGCACTACTTAGCAACAACTAAAAACATGAGTGTGTTATCAACATTCTTCTAGTACTAAATCCAAAACACAGCACTATGCTATCTACTATGAAGAAAATTAACTCTATCCCAGCCAAAACCAGGATGTTATCCACCCCTTATTCTATACCATTTATGTCCTGCTTAGGTCCTACCCCTACAATACATTCCAATTAATCACCACCACCTTCCCATTTTTTTAAAAAAAAGTGTACACAGATAGCATTCCCTTAGCCTATGGACCATCCTTCTAAAATCCCTCTGAAATGTCCATTGGGTTCATCTAGTCCATGGTTTTGCACTCCATCTGTCGTAACAGTCTTTCAGGTCAGGAGAGATGGGGTCTGGTGTTGGGTTGTTGCATGCTGAAGTCAGTTCTGGTTCCATCTGCTGTACTTCCTCAGTTTTCTTCAAAATTCATTCATTCTTAATCTGGGCGATTCTTACTGTTATACCATTAATAGGACATACAGCAATAGTAAAAAATGGTGACATACTGTATTATACAGCGATTAACATCATACAACTCAGTTCATTGGCTGTTTTCACCTAAAATCAAATCCCTTTGAGATACACATCGGACTTCCCCGTCCTTCCGCATCACCCACCAAGTGGAGCCAGGTCCTTGAGCAAAAGCAATCCCACGGATGGGTTTGCCTTTACCTGAGGCAGGAGAAACCCAGACTGTCTTCCCCAGCATATTTTTTACATGCGCTACAGGGACTTTATCCCCTTCTACAGTACGTAAGAGGTTTGATTGGGCAGGGCCAGCTCGGTTGGCAGATCCTCTAGTGTTGACTAACCAGGTAGCTTTTGCTAAATGTGTATCCCAATGTTTGAATGTTCCACCACCCATTGCTTTCAGTGTAGTCTTTAACAATCCATCGTATCATTCAATTTTCCCAGAGTCTGGTGCATGGTGGGGGATGTGATAGACCCACTCAATGCCATGCTCTTTGGCCCATTTGTCTATGAGGCTGTTTTGGAAATGAGTTCTGTCTGACTCAATTCTTTCTGGGGTGCCATGTTGCCACAGGACTTGTTTTTGAAAGCCTAGGATAGTGTTCCGGGCAGGGGCATGGGATATGTTTCCAGCCATCCAGTGGTCACCTCCACCATGGTGAGCACATAGCACTTGCCATGGCGGGTTTGTGGGAGTGTGATATAATCAATCTGCCAAGCCTCCCCATATTTCTATTTCAGCCACCATCCTTGATACCAGAGAGGCTTTAACCGCTTGGCTTGTTTGATCGCAGCACATGTTTCACATTCATGGATAACCTGTGAAATAGGATCCATAGTTAAGTCCACCCCTCGATCACGAGCCCATCTGTATGTTGCATCTCTTCCTTGATGACCTGAGGTGTCATGGGCCCACCGAGCTAGAAACAATTCACCCTTATGTTGCCAGTCCAGATCTACCTGAGCCACTTCAATCTTAGCAGCCTGATCTGCCTGCTGGTTGTTTTGATGTTCTTCAGAGGCCCGACTCTTGGGTACATGAGCATCTACATGACGCACTTTTACAACCAGGTTCTCTACCCGGGCAGCAATATCTTGCCACAGTGAGGCAGCCCAGATGGGTTTGCCTCTGCGCTGCCAGTTGCTCTGCTTCCATTGCTGCAACCACCCCCACAGGGCATTTGCCACCATCCATGAGTCAGTGTAGAGATAGAGCACTGGCCATTTTTCTCATTCAGCAATATCTAAAGCCAGCTGGATGGCTTTCCCCTCTGCAAACTGGCTTGATTCACCTTCTCCTTCAGCAGTCTCTGCAACTTGTCTTGTAGGACTCCATACAGCAGCCTTCCACCTTCGATGCTTTCCCACACGATGACAGGATCCATCAGTGAACAGGGCATATTACTTCTCATTTTCTGGCAATTTATTGTACAATGCGGCTTCATCAGCACGCACCACCACCTCCTCTGGTGATATTCCAAAATATTTGCCTTCTGGCCAGTCCATGATCAGTTCCAAGATTCCTGGGCGATTGGGGTTTTCTATTTGAGCCTGTTGTGTGATCAGTGCGACCCACTTATTCCATGTAGCATCAGTTGCATGATGTGTACAGGGGACCCTCCCTTTGAACATCCAGCCCAGCACCAGCAGTAGGGGTGCCAGGAGGAGCTGTGCTTCAGTACCAATCACTTCTGAAGCAGCTCGAACCCCTTCATATACTGCCATTATCTCTTTTTCAGTTGGAGTATAGCGGGCTTCAGATCCTCTGTATCCCTGACTCCAAAACCCTAGGGGCTGGCCTCGAGTCTCCCCTGGTGCTTTCTGCCAAAGGCTCCAGGTAGGGCCGTTCTCCCCAGCTGCAGTGTGTTGCACATTCTTCACATCTTGTCCTGCCCAGACTGGTCTAAGGGCTACTGCATGCACTATCTCCTGTTTAATTTGTTCAAAGGCTTGTTGTTCAAGGCCCCATTTGAACTCATTCTTCTTCCAGGTCACTTGGTAGAGAGGGCTTACAATCTGGCTGTAATTTGGAATATGCATCCTCCAAAAACCCACAACACCCGAGAAGGCTTTTGTTTCCTTTTTGCTAGTTGGTGGAGACATAGCTGTTATTTTGTTGATCACATCCATTGGAATCTGACGACGTCCATCTTGCCATTTGATTCCTAAAAACTGGATCTTCCATGCAGGTCCTTTGACTTTACTTTGTTTTATAGCAAAACCGGCCTTCAGAAGGATTTGGACTATTTTCCTCCCTTTCTCAAAAACTTCTTCTGCTGTATTACCCCACACGATGATGTCATCAATATATTGCAGATGTTCTGGAGCCTTACTCTGTCCCTGAGCGAGCGACTGACTGACTAACCCCCCTGAGCATGACGTTATATGGTGTGGAATAGCTCTTTGGACAGTTTGGGTTAGTTCCTGGAGTGAGTAAGCTCCTGGTCAGAATGACTGACACACTTCTACGTGTTTTACAATGTATGAACTTTCTGTGAAGTAAAAGGAAAACATAGCTTGTGGTTTGTTGTGTGTACTAAATAAGTTACAACACAGGCAAGCTCCTAGTCAGGTGAAACTTGTAAATAGCTTTATTTGAAGAAAATTTTCATAGGCATGAAAGCTTTTTCCAAACTTTCCCAAGATGTTAATGAGCCATCCATTGAACTGTAGTAAGTGTTTAGCGTTGGTTTCACTTATCCTGGTGTAATCCATCTGAGTTCTAACTTGCATGAGCATGGGTTATCCCATAGTGCTTTTGAGGATAAGGTCAGTGAAGGCCCTATGTTCTGTATTCCTGTAATTCTTAAATGTTAATAAAGAGCCTGACAGTTTACAAAAAGATCCTTCTCTCTTCTGCTGTCTTTCATTCTTCTGCTCATGTTTGGAAAATTACTGGCTTTAGGCTCAGTTTACTTGTGACATTTCCTTTTCTTTCTGCTTCCTGTGCTCTCTTGCTTTGTCAGAATGTGGGTTATACACTTCATTTGTAGTCAGCTATTTTGAGCAGATTTCCCTTGAACTAGGTAAGAGATCCATGCCTTTTAGTTGGTGCCTTTGTCCAGCGCTGCTGTGTGTTGGAGCAGAAAGTATCTATCTGTTCACTTACTACTTCAGTGGACCTGGGGTCGGTGGAGCAGAAGTAGTGTAAACCTAGTAAAATTCAGTGGATAGCTGAGTAGAGTGGTAACTCTTAGTGTCAATAACTAAAAATATTTGCAGCTTGAATTTACATGGCTGATATTTGCATTCTACAGTGTCATTGGTTTTCCTTCTGACCAGTTCGTATAAATGAAAACATGGGGGGTTTGGAGCTGCTTTTGCTTTGTGGATTTTTTTTTAGCATTGCTAGTAGCTTTTACAGCTAAGTAGGAACTTTAACGTGTGAAAATAAGACCAGCCAAGTAGATCTTTCGGTAGCTTCTGTGTGAAGAATGGTGAAAAGTGAAATTGTTACAACTGCTATCGTCCTCTGTCACTGTCTTAGTTGCTGTGGGAGCGATCCCTTATTCTGCTCGCTTTTTTCAAGTCTTCCTGTAGTGTGTTTCTGTTAGGTTTAAGAAATCAAGTGGAGCTGAAAATGCCTCGCAAATGATAGCTTGAATAGCTGCTTGAATTACAGTTGTGCAGTGTAGAGCTTTTATGCCAAAGTATTGGTGATGTTAGTCAGGTGAGCAGTTCAGAAGAGGTTAAAAGATGATGCTTCTTGGTGCCCATAGAGATATTTTTCAGAATTTAAAGTGCTTGCATTCTGAATGTTAGTCTAGGTTTAGAGTACTTTCACCTGGTATTTCAGATGTAACTCATCCATATGAAAGTAGTGGCTTGGCCAAAAGCACATGCATAACTTCAGCGTGAGTTGTCTATAGAGCTTGAGTCGAGCTCATCTGAATTGCTGCTTCCTTGTTTTGGGTTTGGGAACACTGGTCTGTGTTCCTTACAAGGTTTCCTAAGTTGCGATTTGTGCTGTAGTGAATAAAGCCTGCTCACTGAAATCTGAAACTCTTCCCATGTAGAGGGGATTGCGCCTGCTCCGAGGGATTGTTTTGTAGAGTTTGTATTGGAGCAACTTATGCTTGAAATATTCTTCAAATACTTTGAGGACTTTGAGTCTTCAGCATGCTACAAAAATAAGAGCCCCAAAAGATGATGTCTTAGGAAATCTGTCTGGCTTTGGTCGTGTTCTCCACTAGATTCAGAGATCTGTTATCTGCCATTATTTTTCTAGTAAAACAGGGATAACCTATTAGCAATATCTGTCTTGCATCTTGAGTCTTTCAGGTTAAAAAATACCCTTTTGTTGAATACTCAGGTTTCCTCTAAGAATGAGCAAATATTTCTCTTCTCTGGGCTGCAGCAGAAGTAAATACACTACTTGTATTCCTTAAGAGAAGCTTATATTTTCTTTGTGAGGCTCCAGTCAGAGTTCCTTGGAGACAAAATTACAAAAATAAAGATGATACATGCTTGCAGGGAGTTCCTGAATCATCCGCAGGACTGCTATCTCTGTTTCCAGGAACAGATTAGTCTGTAAGAACTCCAAATCCTGTCAGTTTTTCTTGCCTTTGTGTTGCACCAGCTTGGTCCTTACACATGAAGATTTGATACCCAGCACCCCAGATATTGTACTGAACATTAAGACTCGCTCATTGCTCAGCTGGGGTGTGGAAAGACCAGTCTGTAGGTGCCTCTTAGTTGCTCCGTTTTCAGAAGGTCCTAAGGAAATCTCTGAACTATCCCTGGTCAGGAATATCTCTTTCAGCTTCACCAAAAAAAACCCCACCCTAGTGACTGGGCACCTCCAAAGAATATGAGAAGTATTTTTGATGATGTGATGTCTTGAATGAATGATGGTTTTGATGTAGAGGTGGTGTTGATGGAGTAATGGAATTAAGTAGTTATATCAAAACAAACGATAGGCCAAAGCGCATCTTTTGCTGTATTTTAAAAATTCTTCTTGCTCTTCAGTGCATTCTTCTTCTGACTCTGTTGATTTGCTTCACCAGCTTCATATAGATTGGATGCTTTGTATTGATGAATGATGGGGGGAGCAGCCAACAGCTTAGAAAATTATTTCTTTTTGTTTTCTCTTGCCTCAATTCTGCCTCTGTTCCCCCTGCTTCACCAATTCCAGTGTGTTAGCTTCAAGTGCAGTGTGGCCTGTGGTGCTGGGATAGGCTGGCATTTCCCTGAGCACTCCGGAAGGCAGTGCTGCTTCTGGCCTCTGATCCTGGCTCTCCTGGCTGCACCCACACTGGCATTTGTATGAGCTCTGGGGAGGTAAATTGGAAGGCTTAAAACTGTTCTCTTCTCAGTGCGTGGTACAAGATCACAGGATTGATCTGAAGATTTGCTACGTGATTGTTTGCTCCACTGAGTAGGATGATTAATGGTTGTGGATTTAAGGGGGGGAACGGAAAGGGATCAGGACTGCATATGGTGGCAGCACTGGCTGAACCTGGAACTTCAGTGTGTCTTTGCTCTGCCTTTTGAAGTTAATGCCTCCTGAGGGTCAAAAGAATTTGTGGACCTAGATCTAGAGATGTGCGTTAGTGTTAAATCTAGAACAGGAACAACCAGCACATCATCTCTGTGAGGATTTCCCTGCATATGCAAATGAGATTGTTTAATATATTACAGCTTCTGTTTTAGGAGTTAAAATTTATAGACTGGATATCACTGCTGTAGCATTTTGAAGGTAAGAGTAGAATCCGTGGGTGTAGAAATGCTTTGGTAATGGCAGTAGCCTCTTGATGAACTACTACTTTTTTTTGTCTCCTCAGTAAAGCTGTAAACAGAGACAAAATTATATAGTCTACCAAAGCAGCAGTGCTCTGTATTTAATTTTTAGAAATTCCTGTTGTGAGTGGGTGATAACTGTCAGCTGACATAATGTGACTTGCTTTGCCTGGAACACAGTAGAGAAAGTTACTAGTCTATGTTGCCCACATACTACTATAATTTTCCAAGTGTTTTGTAGTATTGCCTAACCATAGTTATGTAGCTTGTGATGTAATTTAAATGAAATACTGATGTAGCAGATTTCTAGACTGGTAACAGATGCCTCCTATGTTAGGAAACATGACTGCTTTTAGCATAAACACAGGGAAGGTGGCTGTGTGGCCTTGAGTGGATTGCTTGGTCTGTTTATTTGTAGCATTGGGGGAGAAGTCAGGCACACCTACACTTCAGATTTATGTCAGAATGTCACTCCCACACCAGCAGTGATTATTTTGCTCCATATGGTGTTTGGTGGTCTGTCAAGAAGAACCAAAAGACTCCTGATAAGGATAAGCAAAGAGTAAGTCAAATCTGCTCTTAATAGAAGTAGGTGTTTCAGAAGACAACATCTGTCTGGGGAGCCATGTGCTCTTACAGGACAGCTTCTCGCAACAAGGAGCCAGTACTGGTAGTTCGAGGCCCCCTGTCACTTCAGAGCATTAAAAAAAACCCAGTGTATAAAAGAAAGGCATTTTGCTTTTTCATTCTGTGAAAATACTGTGATTGGTATTGACTGGGGTGTCTTGCCAGTTGTATGGGGAAGTGAGGAGAAATGTCTTACAAGCTGGTGGTCAAAACGATGGTGTAGGTGGGAGGTGGTGCTTATCAGTAAGAGTATTTTTTTATGCTCTTATTCCTGTGAATAGTTTCACTGAAGTTGGGACTCATATCCAACTGTTCAAGACCCAATGCCAGGGAGGGCAACCTAACAAAAAGTAAGACTTCAGACTATGTTTGTATTTTAGGTCCTGAAATGGTATGCTTGCCTTTCAGCCTCAGATTATATTTTAAGCCTCTTTGTCTAGTAGAACCCCATGATTATGGAATTTAATGATGTGCTAGCTAAATGCCACCTGCTGCCACCTCTTTTGTAGTGGTAGCAGCAGCAAGAGCAATGTTTCTTATTAGTGGTGTGTGCATTTTACAGTTGCCACTCCTGTCTTTTTGCCAGGATCCTGATTTTCGCAGGGAGGGAGGCCTCGGTGTGCCTGCATCCGGAGAATGTTTGCGCTGGCAGCCGCTGTATTGCTGTAATACAGGCTTACGCTGATGCAGATGGAATCTTGGGCTCTGCTCAGATTAGTGGGGTTCCGCTGTTGTCTCCTAGTGTTCCCTCTTCTTCCTCTCTTCCCCAGACCTATCAGACTTACTGACTTGGACAACTGTATGACTATTGATTGTGAAATATAAATTGCCATTTGAAGCTGGAGACTGAAATGAAGTATGGAAAACCAAGTGTTTGTTCCTTCTCCTGTATTCTCTCAGCTGCAGGCTTAGAAAAGTAAGTGAGGAGGGTGGTGTTTAAACAAGTTTGCTTTACTATGTGTCATAATAGTAAGATTCTTAAATGTCTGTGAAGCTGGATGGATTGAAAAGGTGAACCAGGACATGAGGAAACAAAACTGCCTACATCTTAAGCTGAGTTTGCAGTGTACATTCTTATGTATGTGACTGGGTCACTTCTAGGATAGACCTTTCCAGTCACTGCCTGTACTGCCATAAAGTACAATTTTTATTGTTTTAACAAAGGCTAAGTGGTTTTGCTTTAAATGAACCATAAGCATTAGAATCTATGTATAAGGTGAGGTTTTAGAAGGCAAAACCCCTTGTTTTCAGTATTTGGTTAAAACTGCATGGAAATCAGCATCTGAACTGTGGAAATATCAAGCTTAGGTGTTAATGGTGAATGTTCACACTCTCTAGCCTGACAAATTTTGCAGGTCTTGTTTCTGTAAGAATGTGCAATATAGCCTTTAATCATTCTCCAGACTCTGCCATTTCTCTGAAACCAGCCAAGTAGTTCATTCTGTGTGTTCCCTTTACTGGGGCTACTGAGGGAAAAATGTTTTAGTTCTGACTTAACTCAGTTTTACTCTGTCTTGTATGGAATTTTTACTCCATCTCATATGGAAACAGGAGGAATAATTCCCCGTTAATGACTTTTCTGTTGCTACTGTGTCTGTCCAGATGCACTAATCTAGAGTCGCCTGTGGGTAATGTATCTTAAGCAACCTGCACAGATAGCATATGGATGAAGGCTACTTAAATGATGTCTGGCTTCATTACATACAAATTAACCTACTTCACGTCAGGTGGATCAGTATGATTTGTGTAATACCTACCAACTTTCAGTAGGATCTGAAAATTCCTTATGCACATGCAGGCCATCTTAGCTTGAAAAAAGCAGAAATTAAATCAGTCTGTTTGGGATCTTCGTCCATAGTTTCTTGGGCTGGAGATGTCTGTTGTGTGTCCTTGATCTGTTTGTATGTGTGCTTTTAGCCTCAAGGGAAAGAAGTTTAAGGCAAGGTATGAAATATTTGTGTAGAGATTTCAAAAAAAAAAAAGCTCCCTCAAAAAGCCGCTGATGGCAGTACTCCATAGTTGTCCTGGGAAATAATTGGTATTTCACTTGAAAGCTAGAGCAAGCCATTTATTGTGTCGAATGGGAGTCTTAAAGCTGACAGGTTTGAACATTGTTCCTTCTTTCAGCTGGATTGTTTTTTACAGCCAGGTGCAGATTGCCTTCTAAAACCAAAAGCTAGTTTCGCTTATCATAGCTGTGGATGTGGCAGAGCTCTTCAGTTCTCTGTTCCATGGTGCTTGGTTTCAGGCTTTGCTGGGTTGGCTTGGCTTTTGCCTGCTGTCTGTGAATGTCCAGGTTAGCAAGGTCCTTGAAGTCTTTTTCTTAGTTATGAAGTGTTTGAAAATTCTCTGTGCTTGCTTCCCTGTTACAAGCCTTTCACTGACATCTTATGGGAGGAAAACATTTACCTCAAGCTAGTGGAGGGTTGAAATGTAGAACTGCTTCTTGTCTGTCGTAGGCAGCACTTGTGCATTCAGTTCTCTAAGAGTGCGAGGGCTGTGCGAGTGCTTTGTTTTGCCTGCTCCAGCTCTTGGTTTAACAGATTGTCCTCTGTTTTGTTTTTTTTTTTTCCTGTGCATGGCATTTCTGCAGAGGTTGTTTAGTTAGGATACTCTGAAAAGCTGTAGTTCTCTGAAATACTTGAGCAACAGTTGCAGTTGAACCTTATCTCTAGTGTATGTAAGGAAGCAAGAAGACTGATTACTGCAGAGCAGATCAGCTGTTTAATTGGTGGGGCTCTTGTTCTTGAGAATAAAACCTCTTGTGTGGTACTGATTTAGTAAAGAAACATTAAAGTATGGAAAAGAGAGTAGAACTGCTTATTGTATTTAGCAATCTATAGACATTGAGGTTTTCCAGGTAACCATCTTGCTAGCTGGGTTGTTGAATTTGCAATCCACAGGGTGTGTGTTTAGACTTTTGCATAAGTCCAAGCATCCATCTGTAAGTAAAATGGTTTTGACTAAGTGAGAAAGCGGATGAATGTTAACTTGCTGATGCAGGTCTTCCTGGGCTAACTGTATAGCTAGTTTCCTTTTTGGGGGTCCCTCCCTGTTACCACATAATGGTGCTTAAAGAAGATAGAATTCTTAAGCAACAAATACTTAGAGGAAGTTTAGGGTCAGCAGAAGTTTGAGCTGACTTTGAACATACCTCTGAGTGGCATATGGTATAGGTTACTATATTCTCTTTCTCAACAGAGCAAAAGAAGTCTGGGAAAAGAATCCTTTATTCTTAAAATCTTTCACTGCCTAATTCTTTTCATTCTTTCTCTTCTGTCCAGACGCTGTGCTATAGAAGATGCACTATTACCGATATTCTACTGCAGAAGTCAGCTGTTGGTACAAATACCTGCTTTTCAGCTACAACATTGTCTTCTGGGTGAGTACAAAATGTAGAGACTGAAATAGTTTAGGCATACCTCAGTCTTATTAACTTCCTGCATATTTCTTCAAGAGAACAGGCTGAAATATTTACCTGAAAGCATGAAGCTGATGTGTTGTATGTACTGGGTGTTTTGTAATTGAAGAACCCTATCCCATGTGAGAAAGTAATTATTATTGAAAATTATGTGGATAGTGATTCCTTACAATCTTTCCCTTCCTTGCACCTTTCTCATATGTTACCGTCTGAGTGAAGACAAAGGAGCGAAGCTGGTTTTCTTGGGAGAAAGGAAAGATCTACTTAAAGCATTTGTCAAAAAAGAAAATAGTATAGTCTCTACTGTTGCTGACGAGGCCATTGTCTTTTGAATGATGGAAGCCATTAAATGCTGATTGTGTTTGGGCAAATGTTAAAGCTACCTTTCTTAAGTGCCCTTCGGTGGTGTGTTAAGTTGCTTCCCTGTTAAGAGAAGTCTCTTCTAATACCTCCTTTCAGATCATCTTTGATCTCTGTGTTGGGGTGGTGTAACTGTAAGTGCTATGCAGAAGAAATGAAAGGAACTGCTTCAGAGATGTGTCGACATCTGGCATTACATCATCATCAAGTTCTTAAATGTCATGCTCTGTGGGCAGCAAAATTGTCTGATACTGTCTTGAAATATTTAGCTAGGGACTAGCCTGCCTATAATATTTCTTTAGAATTGTGAATGCAAAAAGGGTGTGAAAACAGGTGTGTGGTTTTAGATGTGAATGGTAGTCAAGGTCACTGAAGCACCTAACTCTCTTGGAAAAGAAGGCCATTCAAAGGCTAGTGCATAGTATTGCATTAGAAATAGTTAACATGTGTGTGAGGGGGAGGTGAAGGTCAGGATGCAGTTCAGATAAACTTGATAATTCTTTTCAGAACTGTCAGGTCAAAGGTTAGGGGTTTGCACCTGAAGTTACGGAAAGGCATTGGTAGTCGTGGAGAAGTGCAGGTATGGTGACTTGCCTGGTGCTAGCAGCTTCGATTAATGTTCCAATTCAGAATTGAAATATTTCTTAGTACAGATAGCCACTTCTAAAGATGTTTAGACTTTTTTCAAAGCTGAATGGATCAGATAGTAAGAAGGTAAGTATGGTGAGTGGTTAAAGCAACTTGTTTAAGAGTTAAAAACTGATTTTCTTGATCCTGACTTTTCTGAGAACAGTAGGCATGTTAGAGAAGACTATATTAATGCTATTTGTTTACTGTGATTCCTTAAACCATGTCAACTTTTTACTACCTAAAATTTAAGATATGTAGAATTATTACCCAAATCTGTATTTAACTTCAGTAAAAAAAGGGATTTAGTGTCTGAACATAAATTGCAGGCTGTGGGTTCTTGTTCATACTTGTCAATAATGACTTGGTATTTTGCTCAATTAACCCACATAAACTTCTGGTAAACTAGGTTGGTATTTCTGCACATTTTGGCTGCTTTGGCAGGATTTAAGGTAGAAAATAAGCCTTTCTGAAAGCTGCATGTATGATGGAGAAGACTCTGAATTAATTAAGAGTCATGGAAAAGTCTAGGTTTGGAACTTTTGGAGGTCATCTGGCCCAATCTTCTGTTGAAAGACCTTGTGGGGTATGAAATCACTGTTCAAAGAGCTGGGAGTCTTGTGAGCTTCTTACTCATCAGTTTTCTGCTGTCTTCAGCCTAAGAAGAATGTTAGAAATGTTGAAATCCATGGAACATTTTGCTAGTGTCCCCACCTCTTCAGTGCAATATTTTAATGTGATGCCATAGTATTAAACCATAGGGGATTTTATTCTTGTGTGGATTACAGGACAGAAAAGATTTGTGTGGCTTGTGTAGAAACTTTTTTCCAGTAAGGAAACTATTTGCCATAGTCCAAATGTTCTTTAGTGATGATTTTTTTCCCCCTAATAGCTGAGGATTCCAATCATGGCCTCATGTCAAAAAGTATGTGCTCAAAGGCTACCAGCTCTGTAGTTACTTTTCTTCTATATAGTACAACTCTCATGTACCTGTAGTGGAGTGTGGTGCAATGAGAAGTAAAATTCGTCAAGCTGTTCTGGTTTTCAGAGAAATCATTTGTAACTGGGTGGATGCTCTTCAGCAGGTAGTGTGGGGGATATGTGAGAAACGGATTCTCTTGTTCATTAATATATTAGGATTGTTTCAGACCTCAGCTTTCTTTCTAGTAAGTGTCTTGAAGTGTGGGCTCTGTTACTATTTTTGTTGGGTAAACAACCTTTGAAAAACTAAATTTTTTGTCTTTACTGGGAAGACTATCAAGAATTTGCCTCTGCTTTTTCACAGGAATTAATGTGGTTTTATTCCTTGCAGAGTCATTACATTTCACTTTTCAAATTTCTTTTTTATTGTATTCTCTTGAAATTAATGAAGAAAGTCCAAGGATTTTTTTCCTTAAAGAATTGTTTTTAAAGAAGAGAAGCAGAAAAATGGAGGAGAATTTGCAACACAGCTTGTGTGTTTCAGCTGACTGTTGGCTGGAGGAGTTGGTTTTTCTGAACAGGTACTAGTAGTCTTGGTAGCTTGCTCATGGAATGGTCTGACGCTTCTGCTGAGAAGTTATCAGGCTGACCTAGTAAATTATGTGTAACTGCAGCTCTTTCGTTAAGAGTGCAGCACCTTTAGTTGTAGAACAAGCTATGCAAATGTTGAGTGGGAGGGAGATGCTCTTGTAGGCAATGCATGAATCATTTAGCTGACACTGATTCAGGAGCCTCTGACATCCGGCTGGCTGGGATGACTAGTCTAACAATCTCTTTAATCGGACAAGTCCATTGTGTGTAGAACAAAGTAAATTTTTTACATGCCTAAAAGAAGTGAAGGACTACAAAATCAGAAGGGAAATGTAACCGTGACTCGACAAAGTAGCATTTAAGGAAGGAATGTTAATCTTGATTCACTTACTGTGGCTTGCAGGACAGGTGCTTGTGGGAGCTTGTTTTGTGAGTGTTTATGTTAGTGAGGGTGGCCACTATATCATGGGTATGAGGGACAGTTTTTAGGTAGGTGGGCAGACAGCCTTTTACCCATTTAGGCTGTTACTGGAGGTATGATGGTAGTTCACCTGTGTCTCAACTCATGACAGTTTATTCACAAGGCAGTTAATTTGCATGTAAATAAAGAGTTGCATTTGTTATTCTGTCAGGCTTACTAAAGATGCATGTTGACTTCTCCATTGTAGCTCTAAAGATAATATCAGTGACTGTATAAACTTTAAAGTTTATGGCATATGACTTAGTGAGTAGTTTACAGAATATTTAAACTTTTTAATGGGTGCTTATTTCAGTTTGTGTCATGTTTCAAATAGAGTTCACATAGAGTGGGGTGGAACAAAATATTGAACTCAAAGAGAACGAATACGACTATTATAACAACAGCAAGCTCACAGTTTAATCAGCCTTTAAAAATCTGTAAATCTTCATTCTTTGGAAGTTTTTTTCAGACGGGCAACTTGACAACAGAAGGTTCAGTTCTCCTGTTTTGAGTTAGTTGTGTATGACTGGCTTGCAAAATCACTTGTGATTCTTTGTGCTTGGTTTCCCCTGTAAGAAAGGGAATGGAGGTCATAGGAAGGCTCTGTCTTCCTAGGCATGATTTTAATGTGGGATTACTTTATTTTCATCTTGCTTTTAAGCATGCTAATAAGATTTAACTTCTCCAAGTACACTTGTTTTAATGAGTAGTGATGAGGCAGTGTTGTGACCATTAAGATATCCCTGCAGGGAGTGCTCAGAAATTTAAGTGAAATTACCCTATTACAGCAAGGCTGGACCTCATTTTGAGTTTTAAAACTTTTTTTTGCCAAATAGCTTCATTTGTCATAATAAAATGAAAAGACTGCAGTAATACAAGGTGAAGATCTTTGTTCTGGCACCTTTCTGTTCTGAGTCATTTTGCATTTGGGCGAGTCCTTCTGTGAAAGCCCCAATGGAAGGAGGAGGAGGCAGGGGGTGGACAACTGACCCCAGAGAGAGTGCAGGGCTGCCTTGTCTTGGGGTGCAGCACTGCTCTATACCTTCCAGCCTGCACTTGAAAAGGGACAGGGAATAAAAGGAGATGCCTCAATCACCTGTCTCTGGTGCTTGCTGCTTTGTCTCCAGCTGAAGGATTTTTTGGGGTAGTCCCAAGAACTGCACCTCAGCCAGGGCATGGCTATTTCAGTGAAGTGAAGGATTGCGTATGTGCTCTGCCAAAGCCTTTTAGGTTCCATGAGAGCTTGCTCACAGATGAATTGAGAGGAGAGGTTAAAATGTCTTTTAGCTGCTGTCATCTTGATTTATCTTCTAATGCTTTGTAGCTTTGTGTGTGGCTCTTAAGGTTTTTTCAAAGAAAAAAAACCTTCTCACTCATGCTATAGGAGATATGGCATTTTTTCCCTGAACGTGATGATGAAGGGCAAAAATTCTCTTAAGCTCTGGAAAAGAATTCTGAGCTCACTTTTGAAAAGTAAGAGAAGACCCAGGCTAGCATTAAAATTTTCTTGGCTTTTGCAGCTTATGTTGTTTTTCAGGAACATCTAAAACACCAAGGCTATGCCAGGAAGAGGAAAGAATCTACCACCAGGTGGTTTCCTGACCCTGAGAGGAAAAGTCTGGGAAGAGACAAGGGTAGGAAGGAAGGGCTGTAGGCTGCTGATTGCTCCAGCATGGGTGGAGCTACAGCATTAAATAAGGTTGTCCAGGGGGGTGAAAAAAGTGTTCTCTGTAAGAGTAACATTTTGCGCTTACAAAAACTGAGTGCAATAGGAATGCATTCCCATTGCTTCTAATCAGACTTTTGAGGCAGGCTGACCCAAAATCTGTTTGTGTGCAAGTGTTGTCTTGCAAGAATTATGTTTAGTTGCAACCTAGATTTGAGAAACAAATTAGACCTGTTTTCTCAGTTAGCAGGGTGATTCTAATAGCATAGTCAAAAGAATTAAAAATGGTTGGGATAATGCTTAAGCTTAGTAGTCTTGTGCAAGGTGTCTGTGAGTTGGTGTCAGTATTGTACATCTGAGCAGAGCTTACAGCTCGGTGCAATGTATTAATAATGTGGATTTTTCAGTTCTAAAGCAGGAAATGACCAAATGCTGGTAACTAGTTTTAGTTTCCTGTTCAAAGGGGTACAGTTGAGCTCCTTTGTGTGTGTTTCCATCTAACCTTTCATGCAGTGTATGGCTTAAATGACTCTGTGCCATAGAAGTGAGTTGTGTAGTCCAGTTTGTTCTTGCTTACACATCATCCAGAGTCTGGTGAAAGGTGAATTTCAAAATGCCTTCCTTCTGAAACAGCTGGTTTGCTCACTCTCCTCCTGGGAACACTTTCAGTTAGCATTGCTACTTCTCAGCTGCCTGTTCTCCCATTCATTTGGCCAGTTAGTTCAGTGACCTGATGAAGGTTAAACCTTTTCTTTCAGTTCAGGCTGGATTGGTTCCCTGGTCTGCCTCACTTGAATGCCTCTGTGCAAGAGTGGTAAATAGAGTTTATTTTCCTCATTCTAATTCTCTGTAGAACTCTGTATTGGGTATACTCAATCATGCTAACTTCTGAGGTGGTTTTATCACCATGGTGTGTTTTAGAGTAGTTTTCAATGAGATACTTGGAAGTATCTTGCACATGGTATTTAAAGCAAAGAAATCTCATCAGTTTAAATAACTACCATTTTACTTTTCAGATCGGTTGTCTTGGTAATTGCACTTGTAAATGTAGTGGCTGATCACTTTGTTTCTTCTGCAAGTACATCATACTTCAATGTTTTTTTGCTGAAGAAACCTAATGTATGTGGTTTGGCAGCTTCTAGTGAGAATTATGGATCAGTTGTCTTGGCTGAATTAAGTTTTAGATTTATCCACATTGATTCTATGAGACCAAGTTTATTTTTCTGCTCAAACTGTTTTACATGTACATAGTTTGCGTAGGTGCTCATGGAAATAACTTTGCAAAAAATAGTGTATTTTTGTGAAACTGAACACTTCATAAAAAACATGAGAGCAATGTTCATGTTCAGAGATGAGAATTAAGCATGCTAGTGAAAAATCTACTTAGTCAAGAATCTATTACAATTTAAGATAGTAATTATAATGAAAGACAGCCAGTTTGAAGAGGACACCTTATTTGTATATTCAATAGCACAGTATTAGTGTTACACTAACATTAGTTTGTATACAGTGTGTCTTCCCAAGCCTTTTTTCATCATTTCTTTAGAAAAAGTTCCCAAAGATGCAGCTGTGTCTACTGGCTAATTTACTCTGATTACTGCAAATTACACCAGCTGTCTTCACCTGTCTCCCAGCATTCCTGGAATGAGAAAGGGTGAAGGATGCATCAGTTGAATGCACTGTGTAGCTTAATGATACACAAGTTAGTTTATTGATTACTCCCCTCCCCATTATGCTTCTTTATTAAGATTTAGGGGTAATCTGGGTCAATATTCTGTTTATATCCATGTGGGTTTTAGTAGTATTTTTAAAGCTGTACTTTGATTCAAATCATCACTTTAAATGCACTTAGCTTATTCAGAGAGTAGTCATTGTGGTGTTGCTTATTAAGCAACATCTGCAAATTTAACTTATTTAGCACTGCTTTGCCCAATTGTACCTCTTCCCATGTATTAGCAGTGCATTTGGTTGGTTAATCTGTGTGCTTATGCACTAAAATATGGCATATAATACTTCATGCCTAGATAGAAGTGCCTAACATCATTCAAGTAATTTTTACACAATGACACGAATGACACTTACAGCCCTTCTTAGCTTTTCTTTCCTCCACTCCCCCCAGCAGAATAAACTCAGAACAACTTCATTTGTCCTGAGTGCAGTTTAGGGTCAGCAGGCAGTGAACCCAGCAGTGTTCAAAATCTGCACATACCTTTTCTTGTGTGACTGTAAAAGGATCCTATTTTTGTTTCTTGCCTGTGCTCTGGGAAATTGCCTGTAATGGCCATTTAGTTCATGGAAGGTGGTGCATTTCCTAGAGGAAAGGGCCCCCTTTCCAAGGTGTTTTCTCAGTTGTCAGGATTTACTTGTCAATGTGTATAAGGCTTGGGGGGCAGGGAGCAACCTCAGTCCTTGATATAGAATCAGAATCATTTAGGTTGGAAAATACCTTTAAGATCATCAAGTCCAACTGTAAACCTAACACTGTCATGTCCACCACTAAACCATGTCCCTAAGCACCATACCTAGCTGTCTTTTAAATGCTTCCAGGGACGGGGACTCAACCACTTCCCTGGACAGCCTGTTGCAGTGCTTGACAGCCCTTTTGGTGAAGGATTTTTTTTTTAATATCTAATCTAAACCTCCTCTGGTACAACTTGAGGCTGTTTCCTCTTGTCCTATCACTTGTTACTTGGGAGAAGAGACTGACACCCACCTTGCTACAGTCTCAGGTAGTTGTAGAGAGTGATAACGTCTCCCCTGAGCTCCCTTTTCTCCAGGCTAAACAACCCCAGTTCCCTCAGCTGCTCCTCACAGGGCTTGTGCTCCAGACCCTTTACCAGCTTTGCTACTCTTTGGGCACGGTCCAGCACCCCAGTGTCTTTTAAGGCTACATGGACATAGCAGGGTAGAATGCCATTTTAAGTAATGAGGGGGAGCTGCCCTCAGTTTGTAGAGAGGTCATTCTAGTTTGATTATTGAAATTGGAGATTAAAGACAAACTGCCTGAGAATGGAGAAAGGAAATAAAAGACTGGCACAAGGATCTCTTGCTCCATTTGGATGAATGTAATTCAGAAATATTTATTATACAAACGTCTGAATTGGTGTAGGGTTTGTACGTTGTCAATTAGATTTGTTGCTTATTGAAAGTAGGTGGATGGACCGCTACTTCAGCTTAATTCAAAAGGGTTTAAACAAGGTAGGGATTCAGAAGACAAACTGTATCTATTTAGAGAGGAAACTAATACATGAGCCTTGACACCGAGAAGTTATGTGAAGAGTCAAGGATGGCTACTGCCTGGGGGTGGTACTATAAAATGACTAAATAAGAAATAACATGAAAATGCATTAAATATTCTGAAATCTTCATTAGTGTGTAGGCAAAAAGTTTAGAGCAAGTCATTGGGACAAGGATAACTCCCACTTGCATGCTATTGTGTGGAATTGTTAATTTAGTACTGTGTTCTTCTTGAGTAATCATAATCTAATTGAAATACTTTGTAGAAGTAGTTTACAGAATGCAAGAATACTATGGAATAAAAGCACTCTAAATCCTTTTTGTGAGAGGTTGACTCATGGCAGAGAATGTCTCATTACTATTGTCTGAGATTACAGACTATTTGTTTTACTTGAGCAACAATGCTACTGGCTAAGTGCTTGAGAATGTGTTGATTAGTATATCTAATTCTTTTTTTTTCTTTTTGTTTTAGCTAGCTGGGGTGGCCTTCCTTGCGGCTGGTCTGTGGGCATGGAGTGAAAAGGTAAGGGTAGAAATGGCTGGTCTTACTTTGTTCAGTGGCTGGCCTCTGCTGCCCCAGCCTCGGTAAAACTTCCCCAGGAAGCAGCAAAGGTTAAATGTAGCACAGAGCTCAGGACCATGTTCAGATGATCTAAACTGAGTTTACTTGGAGTTTCATTCCTGATGAGGTGTTAAGCTGTGGCACGTGGTGTTCAGACCTTTTTTGTAAACTGGCAAGAGCAGGATGCTAAGGAGAATTTAATCTTTGAATAGTCTTTATGAACTGGTACTCTTTTGAAAGCGTTTTTTCTAAAATACTTATCTACCCACCTCTTTTTATTAAAAACAAGAAGTATTTAGGAAGAATGTAAACACTATCTCTTTATATTAAAAAAACATAGGCATCTCTGGGACCATTTTTCTGTAGTATTCTAATCTTCAGGCTGCCTGTTGTCTTTCACTTCACTCCCCATGGAGTTGCTTAAATGATTGTGTCTCTGTGTAGAGGATCAAAATTGGGGAACATGATCTAGCTGAATAACACTTATTTTTGGCAAAGGTTTCTTTCAGCTGAATAACTTCCTCAGTCAGAGGAAGTCTGTGTGGGCACGTACCTACAGTGTTCTCCTGTTACAAGAAAAGAGATGGTATAGGTATGGAAAGGCATGGTTCACCCTGTTGTTATGAATGTAAAAGCATGCTGTCCTGGCTTTAATATGACTGCAAGCAGTAGGAAAAAGTGACAATTACTAGTGGATTTAGTGATCAGCATCTTAATTAGTAGTGGAGGGCAGGTGTCCTCACTGTTCAGTTGTGCTGCTGAGTAAGAACACTTTAATTACCATCATAGTGTAACACTTCCTCAGAGTGCTTAGATGCAGCAACTACCCATATACAGAGAGGTTCTGGGATTCTTCCACTTTTTGGAAGTGAGTTTTATGATGATCTTAATGCTGAGGTATGTATTCTCCTCCCTGCTCCCTCTGTGTGTGCACACATTCTCACAGCTAGATCAGTGATATCATTGATACATAGTAAGCAGCCTGTCTCCACACAGAAATGCATTTACCTCCTGTTCTGTTATAAAAGGATTTTCTTTCCAACTTGTTAGGGAGGGTGTTAAACTTGTCTTAAATCTGTATCCTCTCATGTTCAGACATTATCTTCTCTTCTGTAAAGAAGCGCAGAGGGTCTGTGTGGTTGGAAATGACTAGCTCACAACTACTTCCGTGTGCCAAATGGATTTTGTGGTACACTGAAGTTACTAAAAGGCAAAGACAGAGTTTCTGGCTTATTTCTTAAACTTTGCCTGAGCTTAAACTTCTGCTCTGTCCTGTCTTGCAAATAAGTGCTTCAAAGCTTTTCCTGTGGCTTTGAACTTCTGAACAGCTCATGAAATCTGTACATTATTTTTCATGTCTGTTGTTCTGTGCTGCATGGACAACCTTTCAAACTAGTGCTATTCTTTAGCCGTAGTGCCTGTATGGACCTGTCTGTTTACAGATAAACATCTTGGTGAACAATAGATGGGAAGTAAGAGAAAAGCATTCCAGAGATAAACTAAAGGTGGTGGTAATGTTTTGAACATCCTGTCTCTTAGTGGAACGTGAAGTATGTTGGGTCCCTTTAACTTCTGATTTTTCTTCTCTTCCATCTTCTGCTAGGACTACACTTCATATTGATTCCTCAGCAGTCTTTTTGCTGGATATAAATCCTGTACATCTCTTCTAGCTGACAGTATCTTGAAACAGTTGAGAATGCTGGTTTGAGAAATGTTTGAAAATACTGTATGTAAAAATGTTATCCATCCTGATTGACATTACTGTTTGAGTCAAAACCAGTCTTCTAAACTGATGTATCTAATTGGCCTATCCTTATAATCTTATAACTGGGGTTTTTTAGTCTGAACAGTAATGTGAAAGTTAAATTGCATAAAATTTTAAAAATCTGCACGATAAAAAACAGATAGATGCTAGTATCTGTCACCCAAGAGATAATGCAAAAATCTCTGAAGAAAAACTGAATTATAATAAACTGTTAATAGAAGCAAGGTGAATAACACTGAGCCTTCTCATCAGGAAAACAGTTTTTATTGGTAAAACTATTTCAAGAAAGACACAAAGGAAGATCTGGGAAACTAGAGGCTAGTTGGCCTAACTTCATTCCAGCAAGTTCATGGCTAATAAGATATGGAGAGGGAACCGTCAATCTATTTCAAAGCAAGACTGTGATTTAGAAGGACAAGAGTATGGGGAAATGGGTTGACAGGAACCTTATGAAAGCTTATTTAAGAAAACAAAAGGCAAATGCAAAATCCTGTGCCTGAGATGGAGTAACCCCATGCATCAGCGTGGGCTGGGGGTTGGCTGCCTAGAAAGCAGCTTTGTGAGGAAGAAACCTTGAGCTCCTGTTGATCAGTAAGTTGAAAATCAGGTGTGTCCTCATGTCAAGGCCAACAGCATACTGGGCTGTTTTAGCACCAGTGTGGCCAGTGGTTGAAGGAGGAGCTTCATCCAACAATAGTCATCACACCTGAAGCTGCATCTGGAGTACCATGTCCAGTTTTGGGCTCCCCTGTGTCAGACATGTCTTTTCCAACCTTAATCTAGTCTATGATTAAGTGTACTCATTCTTTAGACTGCTGATCTTTGTGTTTGTACACAGAGGTATATAAACTGTCTAAAGCTATGTGCATGTAACTTCTGTTATAATCAGTGGCAGTGTGGTATTGTGACAATCAACACCCAGTTTGCAGAACTTCAGTATAAGAAATCAGCTCTGTCCTTGTCAGATGTATTTTGTAGTTTCCATACTAGTGTATCTTGAAGCAGTGACTGGCTTGGCAGTTGCTTAATGGACTGTATTAGAGATTTTTTTTTTTTAAAGGCAATTCATGTTTACCCTCTGCCAGCACACTTCAGTTGAGATGGCGGCACACTGCTTACAAGCATTAAAAGAAAGTGGAAAACAAGTTAAGCATGTACAGTTGAACTCTTAATTCAGTGTTCTAAGGGACTGAAAGGAAGACTTAAAGGCTGATTTTTATTCTTGTATTTTTTACACTGACTTCAGGTATCAAGACTTCATTTCTGTATAGCTGTAGGAAACTAGATGCTATTGTAAAGGGCAGCCTGTGCTTCAAAGATCTTTTACCATCCTGCAGATGGCACAGGCAGAAGCGTCCTTAGAAATGAGTAAGGTGGAATGAGGTAGTCCCCTGAATTAATGCTCTTGCTTACTTCCTTCAAGATTTTTCAATTAACATCTTTTGTTAGGCACGCCCCCCCCTTCTTTTCAAAAGAGAATGCTGTAAACATCAAATGTGAATATGAAGAAACTGTTGTGCACCAACAACATCTGAGGGTGAATAACAGAGCTCAGTTCCTGCCAACTTTTCTTCATAACATGCTTTGATCAGAGGAAGTTTTCTTCCAAAAGATGTTGCTTGAGCAAGTGAGGTTGTCTGAAAAAAGCTTGAGTTTGGGTGTGGGAAGGAGATGGGTGGAAATAGCTGTGAGAATTTCAACATCCTGGTCACAGTGTTTGGTTTCATAGTGTATTGGTTCTATGAAGATGCTGAATTAGCCTAGCTAATCTTGGTGTGTTTTCCTTGATTGTGGGGCCTGAGCCAAAGTTTGATTAGGTGGGACTATAATAATTAACCTGGTAGACCAAGTTTGATAGCTAGCTGAGAGGTCTTACAGTTTGTAAGAACGGAAATGTGTCACTGGTGACAGTAACTAGAAAAGTCTTTGCTTCCCAAGACTTTCTGAATGCTGGGAAATCTATAAACTGTGACCAATTTTTCATAGGCTATTTCAGCTGTTAGTGACCAGCTATTGCAAGGCAATTCTGAATTCTATAGCAATTTTTTTTCTCTTTATCCCTTCAACCAATTTTGGTAAAAACAGGTCTATTGTCTTGCTGTTGCCAAATTAATAGCTCTAACAAGATCTGTTATGGAACGCATTATGAAAGAAGATGAACTCCCCATATCGTATAGGACTGTTATCAGTGTCTCTATCAGCTGCTGAAGTTTCTCCATGTGCATGTTTTCTTCTAATGCTGTCTTTTGAAGACATTATTTTTGTTAAGTAAGCATTTAATTACAAAGCGATATGGATTTTTCCAAGGTATTCTCTTAGGATGTATATTCTTTGTACTTAACTCTAGCACAAATACGTGAGTAGCAAGATGAGAATTTATATTCCATTGACAGAATTAGACTGCTCATATGAATTACTTTGAATCTTTCTCTTACATTAAGTGTAGTTAGCTTGAGAATATGCTTTATAAAGAAAAAACCAAAAGGTAGTGAACATGTAATTATGGGATATTGTACTTTGTTATTTCTCTGTTTTGAAGGGGAAGTATTTTCTTATTAAAATGTTCTATGTGTTACTGATGAGTGCATGATGAACACTCAGACTATTGCTAGGCTGTCTGGATGTCCCTACAAGTTGTTCTTCTGAACTTTAAGGGTTTCACCTGTTTGTCCCTTCTGTCTTCTGCATGGTGCATCTTGTTCTTGTACATTATATGAGAAGCTTGTTACATGTATTTTGAATTTTAATGGTAGCTGGTATATAAACTTAATTGCTTTAAAACCTAATGTAGAAATAAGGGTTTCACTGTGTTAGCATTACATTTACAGAGTCTGAGAAATTCTGTCCAAAGATCTAGGCAGACAGGCTTGATAGGTAAGATTGATGTCAAGATAAGTGGTGTCTCTTGACAGTTAACAAAAAAAGAAAATACTGCTGCTAAATTAGGCAAATTGAAAATATTTTATAGGGAATGGATAACTACTTTAGTGTAAGAATTTTATCTGGGGTGGAAGCAGAATATTTAGAGTATACTTCTGTATTTTTGCAAGATTTTGGAGAAGCATTCCTAAGACTATTTGGCATTAGAAGGGGTATAACTAAAATGTTGAGAGAAAAAATCAGATTCCCTTGAAAACCAAAACAAGATTTTGTTCCTCTCCCTTAAAATGTCACCCATAACCTGCTTTGTAGTTAGAATGTCTCTCCCTTTCTGCCACATAAACGTTAGGATTGGAAAAATTATTTTCTTACTTTTTGTAAAGACTTTGACATTGGAGTGTCCTTTTGATTGATGCATTTCAATTTAATATAAAGCATTAATTCTTTTGCTTTGAAACTAAATGAATATTCAGTGATAGTACTGAGCTTTTGGCACCATCTTGTGGAAGCTTGTTTGGCAAATCGACCTAGGAGAATGTAATCTGAGGAATTGACTGCACTGGATTTACTTATTAGAAGAATTAATAACTATAACTTTGCATTAATACTTCTTATGCTAGGGTGGAGAAAATTGGTATCGTCAATAACCATTTCACCACAAGGCTTTTCAGTGTGGGTCACTGTTGGCAAGCTCAAGGGTTTGCAGCCAATTCATTTGGAATCATGTAGAAATCATGGACATCCAGAAGGAATGTTTATTGAAAAACATGGTTATAGTGGTCACCTTTTTCTGTTATCCCATTTTTTTTTTTTTTCAGGGTGTATTGTCTGACCTGACAAAGGTGACTGGTCTTCATGGTCTGGACCCAGTGGTGCTTGTCTTAGTGGTGGGAGTAGTGATGTTTACTTTAGGATTTGCTGGCTGTGTAGGAGCACTGAGAGAAAACATCTGCCTTCTGAAGTTTGTAAGTAACATCATGGCGTGAGTGGATTATTATGCATGTGAAAGCTGGGAATGATGGGTGAAGAACTAGTAGCAAACACGGATAATTAAGTTGTAGACTTTGGTTTGTTACAATGTTTATGGTAAACTTACTCCCCTGATGAGCCTCTGAGTAATGGTATTATAGGCAGTGTAGGTTCAAACCTATGTATAACTTCCCCTTTCTGGGGAAACATTTCTTCCCTTTTCATTCATTCTGCTATATGGTGATGTTACAGCATGTATACCCAAATCTAACATTATGTAATGTCACAAAATACGATGTTCTGGAACATATGTAGTCAGTTAAGAATGACTGAGAGGAGATGGTGTAATGGCTTAGGAGAACAAAACTGCTTAAAATTTCTTCTAAATGTTTGGTGGGCAAAACTTGGGGACTTTGATATGAAATCTCTTAAATGGTTGTTTTCATACTGATGTGGTTTCTTTGCTTTAGATCTGAAAACAGTTAAGCTGAACAAAAAATTATAAAATGGGAAACAGTCCAAGAAGTAACAGCAATACTACTGTAGGCCTGTGTTTTGCAGATCCTAATTTACTAATATTTTCACTGCTGTGTGAAATGACTGTGGTATGGTGCTCACTTTACTGTTGAGTTCAGGTGACCAAAACAAAGATAACCCTACCTTTTGGGGGTTTCTTTAAATTGTATTCTCATTTAAACAGGCTGTGTTCTCACAGTATCTGTGCTGAGTGAGAATTTTAACCTGATTTCTCTGTGTCTGTTTCTGGTGGAGTTGGAGTAGGGATGCATTCAAAATGAATGGATATTTCCTAATTTGGGAATTCTTTTACAGTTCTGTGGAACAATTGTGTTTATATTCCTGTTGGAGCTGGCAGTGGCAGTTCTGGCTTTCCTGTTCCAGGACTGGGTGAGGGACAGGGTCAAGGAATTCTTTGAGAATAACATTAAATCCTACCGAGACGATATTGACCTCCAGAACCTCATTGATTCGCTACAGAAAATTGTAAGTTCATATCCTGTCACTACTTTCATGTGTTCTAGGAGAATATGTATTTGAAAGTTTTTTCCTTTTTGTTACAGATTGATCATATCCTGTAGCTAATAGTGCCATGTTACAGATGTGTTGTTTGTTCTTTCTGCACTGAAAGCATCAGGGAAGCAAGGCATTCTGAGATAGTGCTGTTCTAACTGAGAATGTGGAAGCTCTGCCAAGAATCCATCTGCCTTTTGACCTTCTCCACTTGTTCCCCTGTTCTGATCAGTATTGCACCAGTTTGAGAAGTGAGCAACAAAAAACCATTTTATCCTAATGGAACTGGTGGTTTGCACTCTTATTTGAGGCATTGCAGTCTTGTACGAGGATGCAGCACAGGGCATCTTGAAGCAAAAGAGGACTTTTGTTAATTGGGAAAGGCTAGTATCTAGTCAGGCAGTTGTCAAGGGAAGTTGGAACAATTTTTCGCTCCTGTGGTCATAAAAATCTTCAGTTACCAGAAAACAGTTACGTACACCAGGAGATGACGAGGTCTGTGCTAGTAAGGGCCTGGTGGCTTTCATTCAATCAACTGCTTTTGTAATCATGTCCAGGAAACAAGCAGTGAAGGATGATCCATCTGATTTTTATTTACTTGTGTGTGGTTGAAAAAAATGTGTGGAGAAAAACAGAAGCACTCATGAAATAGTTGTTTCCTGTATTTTTTTTCCCCCGTATGAAAGAAGGTTGTTTTTGTCTGTCTTCCATTTTTCTAGAAGATCATGTTTAGAAATCTATGGTCACAGCTCAGTTTTATAGCAAAGGGCATTTTAGAGCAGATACAGTTTAGTCAGCTGTATATTACCAGCAACTTACCTGTTCATTCTCTCCTGTGTGTGCTGAATGGAAGCATCCTCTGACTAAGCTGCTGGGATGTATTTCAGTGCTGTTTTGCTTTAGCTTTCGGTGCTGGGCACCTTTTTGTAAGATAGGCCTCCTCCTGGCCATGATCGACACCAGTAATTGTCTCAGTGTTGTTCTCTCTGTTGTTGCTCTTCTGTTTATCTAGTCACAGTGCAGTCAGCCAGGCTAATACGCTAAGCTGATTTACAGTTGAACTCCAGTTAAATACTTTTCAATGAAAATAAAAGGCTGAGCTTACTAAAAGGAGTTCACTAGCCAGATTAACAAGCTAATAAACCTGAAAAAGGAAAGACCAGAAAAGTCTCTGAATTGGCCTGTCATTGATCTACACCTGAAAGTACTGAGGAAGGATGGGAAGTATGCAATGTGGATTAGTAAGTGCAGTTCTGCAAGGATTGAACAGCAAGGTGCAGTGCAGCAGTGTGTTCAAATGCCTCACTGAAGCCCATCTTCTTAGGAGCCATGCTCTTTAGGCTGACTTGCTCTCTTCTCAGTGTGTGCCTTGGGACCCAGAGAGCTTTCTGTAGGCAGCTGTTTGCTCTGGCTAATTACATTACTTTCAGGCCTGAAAGCAACCTCATAGTCTGTACCTTACTAAGGTAGATTAGCATGCTTAGTGGTTGTATGGCTTTTTACAAAGGTGTAGATGTGTGAGGGAGGAGGAACTGGAAAGACAAAAACATAACCTCTTTTGTTTTCTTCACAGTAAATGTATTAATGACTTAACATCATTTTTCTTGGTGTTTATTCTACTCTGACCATTCTGTTCAGCTTTTTAGTGATTTCCTGTGAAAACTGTGTAAACAGTTCTGCTCTCCGTTCCCATCTGTGTCTGTCAAAACTTGATAACTTCTGAATCAGTTTTCTGACTTCAAGTTTTGGTGGTCTCACAGATACTTAGACTAATACAAGTTTTGTGAAGATGGGCAGTGGGTGGAGGAGGGATGCTAGAGATACCCCAAAAAGATGGAACTTCCTGAGGTACCAGGAAAATCTGTGTGATGATGTAACGTTTCAAGGACTCAAATTACAGAGGAAGATTTGTGCCTTTAGATATCCAAGCTAGTAAACTGCAAAGCATAACTTAATAAGAAACTAGCTTTTGTTAGTTCCAAGAATTGAACATTCCTGGAAATGGTGGTATTTACCCAACCTGCAGCTATGGCAATTACAATACCCTATTTAGGTCAAGAAACTTGTTAAATACTTCCAGAGTTGACTGACCTTGGAGCTAGTGAGACTTTAGCAGCTAACTCATTTGGGTGTGAAAACCTTCTCATTTAAAAGAAAGGAAGTATATTCACAAATGTTTGAATCCACTTTTCATAGTAAACAAGAAGAAACCTCACCAACTCATGAAGATTTAAGGATGGAGTCACAAATTTAAAGAAATATTTTTCATATTTTTTCTGGTTCTGGTTGACTTGGAAATAATGGGGTACAAAGCATTTGTATAAACTTTGCACCATTTATGGATGTACACTGACTGCATCTGGCAACTATATCTAAAGTGACAATTCTTCTGGTTTTGCTTGTCACGCTGATACCTATTTCTAGGAACCAAATGTATTGCTTTAATTTCATAGAGCCACAGTATTGATTACTCATTTTTTACTCTGATGTTGCCGTTGATTCTGCACAGCCTTAGAGAAAGTGAAGATGATGAACAACTCTCTCATTCCAGAGAGTTCATTCAGTTATCTCTAAAATATCCCCAAATGCTAAGTGTTTGTTTATCTGTTGCAGAACCATTGCTGTGGTGCCCAAGGTCCAGATGACTGGGACTTTAACATATACTTTAACTGCAGCAGTGAAAGCAAAAGTCGTGAGAAGTGCGGCGTCCCTTTTTCCTGTTGTATACCTGACCCTGCTGTAAGTTGTTTCCTGTCTTTATATTGCTCTGGTGATGTTGGAGAGTTAGGAAAGGAAGTACTTGCTGAATAGGATGTGATGTCTAGGGCTTTAAAAGGTATTCTAAGTAATCAATAATTATTCTTGGGTAGACAAACTCTCCATGTTTCTGTTCCATCCTTTTTAGACTCTGAACGTGGCAACCTCCTATACAGCTGAAAATTTATTGGTACCAGGAATTCAAGCTATTTTTGTATGGCTTGAGTCTGCAAGTATTGGTGGCTGATAATTTTTTTTTTTTTTTATTCCCAATGCATTGTTCCCTAGATTCCCGGCCTCTGTTATCTAGCTTGTAAGGACCTGAGAGCACTAAGCAGTGTGTTTGCCTCAGTTAGAATTAATGTTACACCGCCTCTCTGCCAGACAAGTAGGAGTAACTCCATTTGCTGATTGTTTATCAGCAACTGGTAAAGTGCTCATGCACAAGCTCAGTTTAAAGCATTTGAGTCACTTCTCTGGCTTTGGCAAGATTTAGGTGCTTATTGGTTCAATCTGTTTACTAAACTTTAGGGATCTGACCCTTTCAGTAGAAGCCAAAATGTGGAGGTAGAAACTAAGATAATGATTTATAGTATTAGTGGGAATAGTTACAGTTCAAAGTCAGTCCAGCAGTCCTCATGTGGAGCAGATAGCCATTAGTAGGCTGTACTAAGGCTTTTGATTGTCTTGGGAATCAGCCAAGGAAAGACTTTGTCAGGGAAATGTTCCATGTTTAGATTCCCCAGTAATTTTCTACTTTAATTTGGAGCAATAATACTCCACTGCAACTTTTTTATTGCTGGTGCTGTATTTAAGGAGATGTAAGTATGCTTAAATCTTTTTAATATGCAGTTCTACTACTACTATTTCACTAACTCGCTATGCGTTGTGTAAATTACTCTATAATTGTGTAATACATCTGTTTTCAGAAGTCTCATACAGAGAAGACAAAATGTCTTAAAAGGAATGTCTTTGCAATTTAGGAGACAAATACTGTCATTGGGTCATGTGGGGTTGTGGTCTGGAAGGTGTTTATGGTCTTCCTACTTGGGGTCTGCAACTGGAGTGTTTTGTCTCCCAACCTAGGTATATCTTGGAGCTGGGTTATGTGTGAGACTTTCTACTGTCAGCTGAGGGGGCTCAGATAGCTTGCAGTGTTACTTGTTTTAACTGATTGGGATAGCAAGTTGTATACCACTTGAAATGATGGAGTTGTAAGGCGTATTTCTTCACTGCAGATGTAAATAAATCAGCCTGGTACCTTTATTGTTACCTCAGTGTTTAGGTGTTGGGTGAAACAGCTAAGGTGAAACTGATCTTGGAAATGCAGGTGTCTTATTTGTATGCTGGCAGGTACAGCTGCTATGGTTCGTGTTAAAAATTCCTTGCTAATCGAAAGCCAAGCAATAGAAGCAGCTGGGATTTTTGGTGGAGGATGTTTTCCTGCTAGTATACACCTCTGCTTTGTCATTACTTTTCTTGTTCTGCTAGTCCTTGCTTATTTTTACTAAAAATGCTTCTTAAAATGGTTGGCTCTGTCAGTCATGATTTATTTGTGAATCTGAAAGACAGAAAAACTTCTGTGAACAGCACTGAATAGAATTAAATTGATTTATTTTAAATCTTTTTTGTTTTGCAGCAAAAAGTTGTGAATACACAGTGTGGGTATGATGTCAGAAAGAAGGTAAGGTGCTGGGATCTTGCTGTCTGGCCATGTTCTGTGCCTGCATAGGTAAAACTATAAAAGTGGGGGAATTGATGTTGGATATGTCAGCTTAAAATTCTGGGAACTAGCTGACTGTGCTACATCATACTCCAAGTAGAGTGTGGTATTTTCTGTTGTTTAAAGTAAACTTTGTACTGTGGGAGGGTGGAGAAAACAAGTCATGGAATAGGTAAAAGAAAGGTGTGTTTCAAAAAGGGGTGGGACTTCAATTTCAAATGTCCATTTCAATTATTCTAATAGTCTAACTCTGGATTCTATTATCTGCTAATTCTAAAGTATTCTAATAACAGGCTTTGCAGGAAGATACTAACATTGATGTCTGACATTCTCTGATTTAATCTGGGCGTATATGTATCTCTGGAGTCTGGTTAAAAACATAACTGCATAAGTGACAAATCATTAGTTTAGCTATATCATGTGATTGATCTTACAATAAACTTGAGCAGAAAAGTAATGTTCTTATTCTTCCTCTCTACATTCAGAGCAAGAGTCAATGGCAGGATCAGATTTTTGTCAAAGGATGTATCGTTGCTCTTGAAGCTTGGTTACCCCGCAATATCTACATTGTCGCAGGTGTCTTCATAGCTATCTCACTGCTCCAGGTTAGTTTTTTACGCTACTTTGAAAAAAGTTTCAAGTTTGCAGATACAGGCCTGCTGAAGGTAAAAGTAGTTACAGAGAGAGGTACAGTAAATATTTTGACACTGGATTTTTCAGGTATGAGAATAGTACGGCAAAAAAATTATTATAGGGATCAGGACTTACAGTGAAAATATGAGATCAGCTAATTTAATTCTGTTGAAATTATGTTCCTCAAAGCAATGAAGGTCATGATAAAAATGCAATACAATTATAATACAGTATATGATTGTGATGTGTATTGTTATATATTAATACAGCATGTTGTGGTTTAACCCTGGCTGGCAACTCAGCACCACGCAGACGATTGCTCACTCCCCCCACAATGGGACAGAGGAGAGAATCAGGAGTAAAAGTGAAAAAACTCATGGGTTGAGATAAAGGCAGTTTAATAGGTAAAGCAAAAGCCGCACATGCAAGCAAAGCAAGGAATTCATTCACCACTTCCCATGGGCAGGCAGGTGTTCAGCCATCTCCAGGAAAGCAGGGCTCCATCACATGTAACAGTGACTTGGGAAGACAAATGCCATCACTCCGAATGTCCCCCTCTTCCCCCAGCTTATATACTGAGCATGATGTCACATGGTATAGAATAGTCCCTTGGTCAGTTTGGATCAGCTGTCCTGGCTGTGTCCCCTCCCAGCTTCTTGTGCCCCTGGCAGAGCTGAGAGCTGAGAAGTCCTTGACTAGTCTAAGCACTACCCAGGAACAACTAAAACATCAGTGTGTTAATCAAAATTCTTCTAGTACTAAATCCAAAACACAGCACTATGCCAGCTACTAGGAAGAAAACTAACTCTGTCCCAGCCCAAACCAGGACAAGCAATATGCTAATACATGATTATTTTATATAATAATGTGATACAATAATGTATTTCTTGCATTTCAATATGCCGTGAGGGAGGGGGGATCTTCTGGTCATCTACTCCAGTAGATCTGAACTACAGCTTTTTATCACAAATGTGAAATCACTAAGATACAATTCTGTCCTTCATGCCAAAATTACCACTCAGCTGGCTGTAAGTGGCATGTAACAAGCTACTCAAAAAAAAAAAAGCTGAGAACAGAAGAGCAGGGAAATTGGTGAACAGGTTGCAAACATGATATTAGCAGAACCAGATGAAGGTGGTGTTGTGACTTCTTCCAGTACTTTGGTGGTGCTTGGTACATCAAACAAAACCAACCAGAATTCTTGGTAAAACGTATCAGATTGCTTCTTTCAAGGTGGACCCTGCTTTCATCGTGGCAGTTGTTTACACTTACCTAAATTTCTTTGCTATGGTATTGTTTCCCTTCAGTGGGAAATAACAGACTTGTAAATCTACCACAGAATGTATTTTCCATTTAAGCAAAAATAGTTGAACATAAGAGTGATGGCAAAATACCATTTCCCAGCCTTGGCAATACTGCCCTCTGTGGCTTGGGTTTTGGTATTTTATCACCATCTAATGACAGTGCTTCCATGCCTTTGAGAGATGCTCTCGGGAGAACACCATTTCCAGTTAGGAAGATGTTCAAGGTATGAAGTTTAATCTTCTGGCAGTGTGTTGACTGACAATAACTTCTTGCTGTTGTTCATGTCCTGAGTCTCTGCAAGACCACTTTCAGTCACTTGTATTTTCAGTTGGGTGGGTCTTGTGCTTTAAACTTTAATGGTAGGACTGAGAGATATAATCTGTCTAGTTCTAAAACAAATCTTTTGGCTTTTCCAAAACTTCACCCCAGTCTTCTGTTGTTTTTCTGAGAATGTTTCAGGAAATGTGCTGAGTTATGAATTTATCTTCAATTTGTAAAGGAAAATTTCCCTGAGAATTTGAGTGAATGTTAAAATTTCACATTTAAATGTCTCAGAATAATCTGGGACTTTTCTCACTGCTGTTTGTGACAAGAATTTCATTAGTACAGGTAATTCTACATTCTGTATGTATTTTAAAAAAATTGATCAGCAAATTGACTGGATTATCCAAAGCTGTGGAATGAATGAAAATGCCTGACTTGTAACTTTAGCAACAGGTATGTGTGAATGTTACAAGACTCACATAAACTTGGCAAAGTGGACTTCTTCCAGCTCTAGGGTGTCTAGAAGCTTATTATTTTGAATGCTCCTGAAGTGTTACATGAAAAGCATGTTTTTCTTGTGAGTTTTATTTCCTGCAAGATTCTGCTGCCTTTACTACTTTTTAGTAATAGCCATGCTTTGATGGATGATCCTGGCTATGAAATATCTGTACCTGCAAACATTATGAATGTGCATCTTTATTCACAAAAGTAGTTGCACAGGCATCAGTACGCTGTAATAGGGACGCATAAGTAGTAGGTTCCCATTCTGCATTAATGACTAATGGTAATAGGCTCTAACTTTTAGAAACATCTTGCAGACTGGTACATTACAAGTGTTTCATCTCACAAATGGTTTGTGTTTTTGTCTTTTTAGATTTTTGGGATTTTCCTAGCCAGGACATTGATTTCTGATATTGAAGCTGTAAAGGCAGGTAATGCCTTCTGAATATACAAGCAGACACCTGTTGCAAAAAGTATATTTTACAGTTATTGGTCAGACACCAAGGTGGAAGAAATGCACAGACCATGAAATACTCCTGTTATTAAAAGCTTTTTGTGGATTTTACCCCACTCATGCTTTTTCTTAGAAGCTGGTACCAAAAAAAAAAAATCTCCAAACATGCACCTGTCTTACCTTTTTTCTAATGAGACAACTCAGTGCACCAGCATTGAACTCTGAGGAGCAAATGGAATTTCCCAAGACATTGGCGGAACAAATTTTAAAGGCTGTACAAGGAGATGTGAAACTGCTGTAATCTCTTTCCTTGAAGGATTACCATGAAGATTCTTCTGTTTTCACTCCCGACTGCCATCAATCTCAAAATGTAATCTTTTCAGAAGGAGTGTTGATTTCTTCAGAATCTTGAAATCTGTTTAATTGCTACAGTAGACTCATGCAGTCATTTTTTTGCAAGATACCCAGCAACCATAATCATCATGGTATTGGAAGTTGGAAAAGCCACAAATTTTCTAGTTCTTTAATTGATTTTCAGTTGTGCAGAGGCAGGGATATTTCTGCTTGACTGGGAATAACATAGATGTGTCTGGAGCAGGAACTTGTGCTCATCATCAGAGCCTGAGTAACCTATGCTGTTTTGAAAACGCAAGCCTTCTCTCAAGAGGGAACAAATCTGACTGTAGCATTATGTTAGAAAACTCCATTTCAGGCAAGGGCGTATGAATCCCTGACACTGTTTCCTGTCTGAAAAAAATGTAAATATTCTTTATTTATAGAAGAAAACAAACTCTTTTAAAAATGCTTAGCTTTTTATTGACCTGTAATATCTTAAAAAGTGCTGCCTGCAGAAATTTGAAAGTGCAGCTTGTTTCAGTAGGTAGCAAGCATGCTATGGTTTTTGCCTTTCCTCTACTTTTTCTCAACTGCTATGTTGATCTTCACAAGTCCTAACTGCTAATGTCAGGACTGATGAAAAACATTTAAGTGAAGCATTGATCCCTACTGAAATGTGTTTTTAATGAGGAAATATAATTTTAGTGGAAGATTAGAGTTGTTGAATTTTAAAATCTTCTGTGAAGCTATTGAATCATCAGTTCTGCTTGTATTCTGATACATGGCTCAAATGATAGTCACAACATGGTGAACCATCAAACTGAACTACTCCTCCTGAAGTCAATGTTTTTTTTATTTTTATCAGAAGAAAACTAAACTCTTCTCTTCCCATCTTCCCTTCTTGGGCATTCAGTA
This sequence comes from Egretta garzetta, assembly GCF_000687185.1. Lineage (NCBI taxonomy): Eukaryota > Metazoa > Chordata > Aves > Pelecaniformes > Ardeidae > Egretta > Egretta garzetta. The sequence goes on along the minus strand of NW_009260182.1, from coordinate 1,214,088 downwards.
GGTGGAACTGTAGTTCAGTAAGAGTTCCAGTCTTCTCTAAAAGACTTTGGCTTAGTATTTTTAGCTTTAAGATGGAAGTATGTGACTGAAAACTTCTTGGAAGTAGCTGTAGCTATCAGTTTTACTGTGGGCCATATAACTAACATTGAACATTGTTTACTGCTTCCAGTGACACCAATTTTTTCAGGGAGAGCAGATTTATTTACAGTGCCTAACATAGTGTAAATTTTAGAAAAGTATATATTTTTATAATGGTATTTTACTACATGTAGTCTGCCTGAAGGATTTAATACTTGTGTTTCCAAAGTATATGGCTTTCTTAGGAAGCTGAACTTTTAAATATCTCTGTCCTTTTTCTGTTATGCATGTATTAATGAACATTTCACTGGCAAAATCTGATAAACAGTAAGAATCTTTGTGTCAGTATTGATTGTCCAGACATCCTTCTAGCTTTTAATCTGTGAAGCATTTCACAGACAATGCTGTACTCATGTGTACTTCAGTTCAGCTTTCATAGTTCTTTTTCTGGCCAGTGATTGAGACACAACAGGAAAAGGAAGCTTGTCTAAGGATGGCTGATTTCCTTACAGTAGCAGAGAACAGTTTGCTTAATCATCTGAAAAACCTGAAAGTAAGATCGTTGGAAGCACACTGATTTTTTTTTTTTTTTAGCTTTGATATGCAGCAAGGAAACAGTAGCAGTAGATCACTGAGGGGAGAGCAAGAGGCATTTCTTCTGTAGAGCCTTGAATTTGAGGTCTGTATTACTTATTTGTTGAATCTAGTCCAATAGGAGCAGCCAAAAATTTGCTGCTGTTACTGCTGCTTTGCAAAAGTGTCCAGCAATCTTTGCATTAAACTCTGGTGCTTGAAACTTTACAACACCTCCTCAGCCAATTTACTCTGTTAAGGCTATGTGTAATAATCTGATGCATGTAAAAATGGAGAAGGATGCTTCCTATTTGTAAGTTATATTTCTATTTGTAAAACATTGCATTGAAAATTGCATCTAGGGAGTACATTTCCCTTTGCCACTTTTTGATGCAGAAAGCTCCTAATGCTGGGAAGTAATTTCAGCAGTTGGTGAAAATCATCAATGTGTCAAAGATACCTGTGGAGTTCGTGCACTGAAATTAGCTGCTGACAAGAGCCAGTGTCGTGGATCAGGATTCCAGTGTCTGCAAATCTTGCCAAGTTGCCTGAAGACAAATGAATACTTGGTTTCTTTTTGATGTACTGTTTGTATGCGAAACAGAACTTAATTGAAGTGTTGTCTTTCCACAGTCCGTTCTTATTGGCTCTGGCCATATTAACACCAGCTTTGTATCAGTGCTCCAGTTATTTGGAACTGACTTCGAGTGCAAGCTCAACCTATTTAAGGATCTTTAAATTCACAGAGTGATTTGTTTTCACTGTGGATAAACTTCTCTGTGCTTATTCAGTATCGCTTTTAAAACCCCGGGGCTCTAGACTGGTTTACCCATGGAGGTTTTGAAGTGCCACCCCCATTGGTGTCACACATGGCTAGTGTAATTTCAGACTTGGAATGGGAATACTTTCTTACCACTTCTTAGTTATACTCTTTAGCACCTTCTTTGTGGACCTGCAGTGACTTCATGGCTAAAGATTTAGGTTATGGTTTAAAAAAGCTGTCAGCAAAAGCAGTTGGGTGTGAGCCTGCCTCTAAAGCCTCGAAGGAGAAGCAATTCAATGATCTCACAAAGAGAGGTTTAATAAATTGTTGATGTTGATATTTCAGTGGTTGCATTTGGAACAACTCCACAAACACTACAATGGAAACAAGGCTTTTAACAAAGATGTCAAGTATGAGATCAGACTTGAATAACTAGACTGAGAGAAGGAAACTTTTCAGTGTGATCACTTTTATTTCTCAGAAATGAGCACAATTTCCGTGAAGCAATGTATTTATTCGTCAGTATGTTTGACAGTGCAACTGCCCTTCTGTTTCTATTAATATACCTGCATTTGGACACAGTTTCCCTGTATGTGACGAGGAGGATGAATATAAGCACTGAAAAAAATGCAGCGACCAAAGGAGCTTCGGTCGCTTCCTGAAAACCTGAATATTTCTTCCCAAGGAGTCTTTAGTTTTGGTGACCCTCATACAGTGCCATGTTGGATAGACTTGTCCAGTCCATTGAGGTTAATGTGGCAATTGGCTTATGTGTAGAATGGCTGTGTGGTTTTTTCTTCCTATTCCATCCTTTCCTCTTCCTTCCCCTACTGCCTGTGGGTTGTCATGCAGCTTGAATATTGTTTAGCTAGTAGAAGGGGAGGTTCTGTCTCTTCTTCTGAGATGGCTTTTCTGAGCGATTTTTCAGAGTATTTTTTTTCTCAAGCCTTAAATTTGATTAAATAAAATGTAATGTTTTGTACTCCTGGAGTTTGATTTCTTAAGATTTGTTGCTTCCAGTCACTAGTATTTACCTCTCTAAGGTTTAAACCAGCTACTGAGGCTGCAGTTTGTGGATAATTACAGAAATGTTAAAGGTCTGCTGGTGATTGTGTGTATGTTTTGCTGAAACTAATTCTTCATTTTTTTTCAGTCTGGGCTGCTCAATAAGAGATAACACTGGTGCTTTTCCCTCTGTTGTTAATGGGAAACAATGAACAAGTGAAGAGCAGAATGGTGTAGAGAAATTGTTAAATCTCTGGACAACCAAAAAGTTAAAACTGCTGTTTGTACTTTGCCATTATCCAGCATTATCATGCCTGTCATTTGCACAGACTATGGTTTGTCACGTCTGAGCAATGATCCTGAAACTAGTCTTAAGAGTACAGAAGGGAAGTAACTTCCAGGTTTGAAGATGAGGCTTGCAGAAATAGGTTTGTGTCTGCTGCTTTGATCATTTTAACGTTTCTTTAATGCATTAAAAACTGGTTTTAGTTTTACAAGGTCAGAGAAACATTTAACCAATAGATAATGTCTATATTAGAATAATGCAATATCTGGAATTAGATACTTTAGAATGTTAAGGCTGGATATTTCTGACAAGAATGACTTGACTTGAATGTGGCTATTTGGCGTGTGTATATATAGAACTTGTAATAGATCCCGATGTATCTCATACTAATGCTTGGTTTAGGCACAACCCCAGATATTATTCTGAAGTTGAGATTGTCTGAAGCTATTTCTCATTTTGACTTTGGAAATGTGTAGGATGCTCATATTACTGTGTGCTTTAAGCACACGGTTCAGCTCTTGTTTTTCATTTCGCCTAGTATGTGGTGGAAACCTGCTTGCGTGTTACTCACCAAGTGACTTGTCTGGGGTGGTTTTATGAAAGTCGCTTTCTCAAGAGTACGCCTGAAAGTGATATTTGGTGATGACATGTAGTGGGCTACATAGCGTTAACAAGTTTTGCAAGCAGAAAAGCTTTTACAGGAACAAAGTTGTAATGTTTGTTCACAGACATAAGTCAGATATACTCAAATTGTTTGAGAACAGGAGGCCTTGTTGACTTAAGTATTCCCTGCTCTATAGCAATTTTTTAAAGGTCAGTACTTTTCTATTTTTTCTCAATAACTTTTACTGCTGGCTAAAATTCCTTGTTCCCTAGGTCTTCACTATTTATGACTACAAGGTTTTGAATTTGATGTCCTAGGTCTTGGCAATGTGACTCTGCAGTATACTTGCAACTGCTTCAGAAAGTTCCCATAAGAACAAATTGTGCAATAGATCTTGTTCTTACCTTTTTTATCAAGTGACCATTTTTAAATATGAAAGGTTTCTGTAGAAATGTTCAGACACACTTGTTTTATTCCAATTTTTCATTGTCTAAAGTTAAACCCAGGTACTCTTACTGGAGATAATTCAGTGAAATGCCAGCTGCCTCCAAATCTTCACACACGCGCACTTGTAACTTCTAACTAGCTTTAATTTGTGTCTTGTCCAAGCACTCAATGTCTGTAGACTGCAGTGCAGTTTCTTGTAAACTTTGGCTCTACTGTGTCTTGTTCCAGGTTACAATAGTTGCAACTCTGAAATTAGGACAAGACTGTGACCTCAGATAGTTAGAAATACAGCTTGTGACACTAGCAGGTAAAAACTCAGAGATGAACTTTAAAATTGGAAACTGGAGGGGAAGTTGGTTTAAAGATACAGTTTTGTGGTGGTTTTGGCATGTCCAGTTAACAGCTGGGCTCACAGGTTGAGTCACAATATGCAGAGCTTGAATTGGTGCCAATTAGCCCTACGCATTTTTTTTAACTGACAGCTCTATCTAATCTAAACCCCCATTGTTTCAGATTGCATGATACAAGCTTGAGATTTCTTTTAGTGATTTTAAAGTCCCATTGATACAAGAAAAAGTTGCGAGTGATATCCTGGTTTGACAACAACAAGCAGCTTAATGTATTATGGAAGTGGTAATTGCCTGATGCTTCTCATGTGATGTTTTCTAAGACCATTTGCTTGACAGGTCTTGTTCCTGCTGCTGTGTGGAGTAGCTGAGTGAAGAGCAGTAGTGATGCAAGTATCTGTAGGCTAAATAGATGAGGAAATGAATGGGTTTTTTGTATGTACAGTTTTAAAAGCGGGAGCTGTACCTGAGCTTTAGTAGTGTTGGTTATGTGGCAGCATGACAAATGCAGGGTAGGGCTGGCAAAGCATTTGCCTTAGCAGCAGTGCAGCGTTGCTATGGGGAAGAAGGGAGGCTAGTGGGATGTCTCTCCTCTCAAAACCTGTAATGTTGTGACAGCTTCCTTGACCACATTTGCATTGCTGTGACTGCAGAGTTGTTCAAGGGTTTCTTTAATCTTGTCCTCTTCTATTTCTTGTCTCAGATCACCTGAATGAGAGATGAAATGCTGACTTATAGTGACATGCCATGGCATAGTGGCTCCCAACAATTGTTGTAAGATAAAAGTTTAGAGTACTTGCTGTTCAAAATGAGCTGCTTTAAATAAATTTCTCTCAATAGATACCCTTTCAGCCATTGAAAGTATTGAACAGGTTAATTTTTTTCTCCTGTTTGACTCCAAGAACTGATTGAACAGAAGAAAAGCACTTTGAAAATGCAATACAGGACAAGTTCCAGCATTTTTTTCCTGTATACTTTTTGGTTAGCCTTTCATATTAGTTAGACTCAACTCTTAGTGTTACAGTTAGTCTGTAAAGCGCTAAGTATATACAACTCTGGAAAAAAGTCTTATAGATCACATCTGTTGTGTCAATACTGCATAGTAGCACTGAAGGATGAAAATGCTTACCTCTATTCCAGTATCTGTGTGGCTACAGGGAAAAAATAGAGTATACTGCAAAACCAGCTTGTCTGCCAATATAGGGTGGCTCCAGGGTTTGAAAAGCAGCTCCCCTTGTGGCAGATCCTTGCCTGAACACAATCATTATTTTCAGTTTACATGATTTATGTATTAAGATGTGAGAAACTGGCACGAGATATTTGGACTCCTGGCTTCAAGGTGGTTGTTTTCAGTTAGTGCCACACATCCAGGATGAGTCTGATCTTGCTGGAAGCATTTTAAGTCTTCCCTGACCATGAAGTGAGAGAAACTAAAATCATATCCTTCATATGTTCTAGTAAAAGTTGCTGTGCATAAGCAGCACTATTAAAATTGCTGGTTTATCTCAACTTCTGGTTTGCTTACAGCATAGGCAGAACAAATGTATGTGCCTGTGGGAGATGATACGCTGTTTCTTTGAACACAAAAATTCTGTGGGACAGGATGTGGGACTGCCAGACACTTGTGCATGGTGAATTTGGACAAAGATGCCTTTATTCCAAGGCTCTAACTTTGCTATTTCAGGACTTGATTATGCCAGTGACTCACTGGAATAAAGCCTTTCTTTTTTATTCAACCAATGATTTAATCAGCTTTTCATCAAGCAAGAAGCTACTTGACTGGGATTTTTGGTGGTCAATAAAGAATGAACCTCTTTAATATCCTTTACTACTCACTGACTGCAACATCAAGCAGCACGTTTCAGTAACAGAAAACACTTGTGTTCTCATCACAAACACACATCCTTTCATCACAGACAACTTAAAATGAAGTTACCTGAATTAAGAAGACTGCACAGAAGACCCAGTGAATTATATTTCACCTCAGGACTTGTATTATCATCTTGTAGAAGTTTGTGTAAGCTTTGAACTAGCTGTGATTCCTTAAAAGATTCTTCAAGGGTTTCTGAAAAAAGTAAAATACCTGAGCTGTTACCTGAAAAGAAGCTAGAAAGTGAACATGCTTTTTCAAAATAAAGTTCCTGACTGGCTTCATTTCAAATTGACTATACAGGGATGTCTCGGGCATCTGTTTTCTGTACTGGAGAATTGGTGTTTTCTGTACAGTGTTTCTTTACTGGCCTCATTCTGGAAGACAGAACTAGTCTGTAGATTGTATAAAATAACCTCATAATAGATCAAAATATGCAATGATCAGTCCTAGAAATGTTGATTCACATTAGTTGCCCAGTTGTGTTTGAAAGCCTTAATGGTGGACCAAGCAGTAAAATGGGTTCTTTACTGTCTTGCTTGCTGATGTAGGAAATGCCAAATTTTCAAGTTGGCTATTTCTTTTCAATTTGTCTTTTGGTGTGTGTAGGTTTCTGTGCTGACTGTCTTCAAATGTGATCAGTCATACAGGAAAAATTGAAAAAAATATACTCAATCTCTTTGAAAATTAGCTCAGTAAAAGTAGTTGGAACCTTTATAGTTTTCTCACTTGTTTCATTTGCAGCTTTACACAGAATCACAGAATGGCAAGGGTTGGAAGGCCCTTTTGTCTGTGCTTCTGCTTTATTCTCTCCTGCATTCAAATGTCTGTCTTAAAATTGTTTCTTGCATTTATAGTTTTCATCACCTTTACTTTCCTTCTGGGTTTTTTGTGTAGGTTTCTAGCATCACACCATGCTACTCAACAGACTGTGCCTGTCCACACAGCCTGATCATTTGACTCTACCCTAAACAAAAAAAATATTCAGGCAATTCTTGAAGCCCCTCACTTTTGTGATCTGGATGGCTGACCTCCTTCATTTCATGCTGAAGAGCTAAGTCTAGACAAGAAACATGCTTTTTCTTATGTGTTATGTAGAACTAACAGCATTGACAATGTTTCTTAATAATTGAGGATCTTGCACAGATAAATGCTTTTAAGAGAAAAATACCTAAATCAATTGCAGATGCTATTGCCAAGGCATTCAGAGCCTCATTCTGCATGGCAGCATGCTCACTTGTTGTCATGGAAACCAGATGCTTCACTCCTTGTGCTTCCTGGATGGCTTTGACCACTTCCTGTTAAAGCAAAGGTAAAATATTACAGATGGAAATCTGACTTGTATGAATGAAGTAGAACAAAGAGAGAAACGAGATTGCACTCTTCAGCCTCTGAATAGATGGAAATTATTTGTCTGCTGCAATGCAAACTGATGATATTTGAAGACTAGAGATAATACTACTTTTGGCGGTGATCATGTGTGTGTCTACTTAGGGCTGGTCTAACTTGGAATATTAATACTTACAATTATGTATATGTACATCTATAACATAAATGTATTTATTTACACTTCAACAGTTTTAGTTTGACCTTATTGCAATTTTTCATTTCAAGCCTTCAAACTAGCAAAGATTAATTTTACTTTATCGAAGCCTGTGCAGATAGTATCTGCTTTTTTTTTATTGCTACCTCAAAGTAAAGCATGATTGGGAGGCCTGTGTATAATAGCATGATTTATAAGAAACAGAAGCCTGTTCTAATATACTGGCAGATACAGATCATGCCAGATTCATCCGTCACTAGGTAGATAAGTGGGCTCTTTGGAGCTCCTGGAGGACTGATGTTTCGGACAGGTCTGGGTTATCTTTGCCACTTTAATTTGAAACTAATATTTATGGAAACAGAAAAGCTCTGCCTGCACAAGAAGGACGTGGAGCAGTTGGAGCGGGTCCAGAGGAGGGCCACAAAAATGATCCGAGGGCTGGAGCACCTCTCCTATGAGGACAGGCTGAGGGAGTTGGGCTTGTTCAGCCTGGAGAAGAGAAGGCTGTGGGGAGACCTGATTGCGGCCTTTCAATACCTAAAGGGGGCCTATAGGAAAGATGGGGAAAATCTTTTTAGTAGGGCCAGCTGTGACAGGACAAGGGGTAATGGTTTTAAACTAAACCAGGGTAGGTTTAGACTGGATATAAGCAAGAAATTCTGTACAATGAGGGTGGTGAAACACTGGCACAGGTTGCCCAGAGAGGTAGTGGAGGCCCCATCCCTGGAAACATTCAAGGCCAGGGTGGATGGGGCTCTGAGCAACCTGATCTGGTTAGCGGTGTCCCTGCTCCTGCAGGGGGGTTGGACTAGATGACCTCTAGGGGTCCCTTCCAACCCAAAACATTCTGTGATTCTATGATACTTACCATTTGTCAAGCCTGCTTGAGTAAAGCAGGGTAAAAGTTGACAAGCAACAGTAAGTAACCATGTTGCTTGTTTCTGTGCAGTATCTGTGGCTGTGGAGAGCACTGCTTTCCTGCTCACCTGCCTCTTGCTGGTATTGAGGCGGACTAGCAGGGTTTTTACTGTGAACTTTCAAGTTTTTAATGGTAAAGCCATATGTGCTGTTTAACGCTTAATCCCTAGCTATATTGATGAGCTTTAAAAACATTTGAAAAGGATAAAGTGGAAACATGTCAGACCAATAGCTCTCGTACCTGGGATCTGTTGTGACGCAAGATCGATGCTAGCAGCCGATTTGCTTCTCCATGAACGCCGGTGTGGTCATTAGCACTGCACCACTGCACAAGTCTGCTGAGCAGCATGGGGTCTTGGCCCAAGATTTCAGCCGCATCAGCTGAAGAGAAAAGCATCATCAGGAGACATTCAAAGTCCGACTTCTCGGTCTTTTTGTCCCAGAAATGTGAACGTAGAAGTAGCCAGGACCACAGGCCTGAGCTCAGTAGCCTTTAAGAGCAATAACTAAAGCATTGGGCTTTTAAGGGGTCTTGGAAGTCTTTACCTGAGGAATGCTAGTTGTGCTAGGGCAACTCTTGGAGGTAAAGAATAAAGCTGTTCTGGTAGACCTATCATTTTTAAGAGGCTGCTGAAGCAGAGCTTAAAATGAGCAGCTTTGTATCTTTGAAAGCAAATACTCTTGCTATACTGAAATCTTCATGAGGACTGTCCCTTTCCAGTTTGGTTTCTTGCACTTGCTCTTTGAGCCCTGCACAAACGTAATCATGGGCTCTTCGGAGTCTGTTCTTGCTGTTTCAGTGCTCTTGGTAATGGTGATAATTACTGTTGGTAGCATGTGAGCAGCCAAGTCTTAGTATAGAATTGCAATGTGTCTGTAATCGCATGTCTCAGTCTTAAGAATGTGTGTTGAACTGTGTATTAAGCATCATCAAAACTTCCCCCAGAGTTTGGAGGAGCCTTTTAATTTGCCTTCCCCTGTGTTTTAGAAACCCTATCTCAAGACTTGCTAGACATATTAATCTGTGTGGTTGACATTTGGAAAAAAACCCTGCTAGATAGCTTTTCCTAAGAAGTGGAATTCTAATGATACGGTGTGGTTTAAGGCTTGTTGCCACTAAGGAAGACTACTCCCAAAGCTCTTAGAAGTTCAGCAGCAAGCTCCACATGAATCTTACTGCGATTTAATAATGCATCTTTAGAGTGCTATGGATCAAAAGTGACTAACTAGTGGAAAGTGAAAGGAAAAATGCAGATATAAGGGCACTGAGGACTGTGAAATACTGTTTTAACCAAATTATGTTAAGCGGGGGTTCAGCCCTGAGAACATCCTGGTAAATACTGCTTCAGTAATTTCAGTTAGTTGATTCTGTTTAACACTTAAGACTTTGAAATTCTACGTCATGGTTCAACCGGAATTTTCTTCTGAGTGAAGGGTACCGGGAGAAAGTTAAGAAAGTAGTAACATGCACAACTTAAACTGCCTTTTTATAGGAATTGAGTGCTCACCCATTTGGCTTTGAGCACAAAAGGGCTCTTTTGTAAACTGCTAAACTGCTGTTTCCATGGGTTTGTTGATCATGAACTGAGGATATAAATGCACAGTACTTCTAACTGGGCACCAGATGTAGCAATTGAGGCAAGGGTAGTCACAGGACAGATGCTTGCTTTTGGTGTAGAATTACTCTCTTTGCAAAAATATACTGAGGTTATAAGATCTAATGCAAATTTAGAAGTCTTATGTAGTTATTTGCAATTAAGGGTTTTTCTTGTTGACTTGACTTTGGTCATCTTGAGTCCTGTCCCATCCCCCACCCCCCACCCCTTGATGCTGGAGGACCAGAGCAGATGAGCATGAAATGTGTGTTGTGTGCTCTGAAGAAGGAAAGATGTGGTAAAGGCCTTCATGGTAAGTGTACGTTCCCAAAGAAGTGCTATAAAGGGTCTTTTGACAATCTTTTTCTGCTTTTTTAAATACCATTTTTAAAATAGTTCCAGGCCTGCAGGAAGGTAACCAGGGAGAACCCTGCTCCTTTGGAAGCAAATTCAGGAAGAGAAAAATGTGGGGGAAAGACTGCATGGTTTTAAGATACTGGGAAGTTTGTGTCTTGGAGCTTTGATGAAGCAAAGACTTGAGGCAGAATCAACATTAACACCTGGAACAGAAGGGGTAGGTCTGGAGGATAGGGGCATCACTCTGCTCCTGTTTCTTTGCCTGTCCCTTTCTGTGTTTTGCATTTGCTTTGAGATATTCTGGAAAGGGTCAAATAGAGCGTGCACCAGGAGGTCAATGTCAATAAAACCCATGATTACTCTGGATACTGTGCAGAAACTGTAAGTCAACCTATACTCTTTCTATTTTGGGGAGGGAGATGGAGAAGGACAGACACTTCCTTTTTTTATTTCTCCAGTACACTAAGGAACAAGCCACAGATCAGAATCCTAGAAGGAATCTGAGAGCTTCTAGCCTAGTTGAACATGTTTGCTTTAAGATAAGACTTACTTGTCATTGTGTAACCAGCTGCATATTACCTCCTGTAACAGAAAGGCTTTTGTTTCTAGGTCAGATGTTACATGTTAGTCTGAGGAGATCATGGTAATCCAGTTTAGTACAGAAAGCTGAAAGAGGCAAGTGGTGAATGGAACCAGTCCAAGAGGTTTGTTCAAAGGAGGCGTCTTGACCCAGTTTGACGGGGACTTCCTGATGTCTACCAGCAATAGAGCTCTTTGAGATAAAACCCAATTAGTTATTCTTAACAGGAACAGGAGGAGCTTTTAACTTACAAAACACCAAATTTGAATAAATTCTGTGTATGATTGAGCTTTCAGTTGAGCTGAAAGTCCTTTGGCTGTTGAAGTGCACAAATTCTTCTGCTCCTCTGAAGCAAAACAGTGGAAAAAAGGGAGTTAATGTTAACATCTCTTTAGTGTAATGAAGCTGACAGATCTGACTGCAGTTTTCTATAGATAGAAAGAAACCTACCTCTTCTAGTCTGTAGGCCTTGGCATGCCCAGTGATTGTTAGAGTAATGAATTTATACTAGATAATGCAATTAACTAATTTAGTGTGGACTTCTTAGTAGATGTGTATTCATAAGAGTTTCAGGCTGAGTTAATTAAGGACAATGTTAGCTCATGGGTAAACAATAGAAAGTAATTAAAGGTCGGAGAATTGTGTGCTCATAAGCCCGAATGGGTAAACATTGAATAATCTTCTACATCTTTTTTTTTTTCTGCTCTATGCTTTGATAACTGTATTGTTTCAGATTCAGAAGTTGTACCATTTTGTGCCAAATTCCAACTTCATACTAGGGCTGGTAAGTAATATTAAGTAAAAAAAAAGGTAATTTAGTGTTTGATGATTTAGATCTATGTTACTATGATGTCTCAATTTTGGAAGCTAAATGGTCTCCCCTGTCACAATTCAGATGTAACTTTGGAGAAATGACCTTTTAACAACTTCTTCAAAGCCTGAGAGGGAGAACAGGCTGTTTCTGTATGTCTTGCAATGTTCATTTCTTACCATGGTGAAATATAAGTGAAAGCAGCTTTTTACTGGACTGGAATCAGTGCAAATTAATGAGTATTAGATCTAAATTTTATATCATGCATATTCATTTGAAAAAATGCAAGTAGCTGCCATATTAAAGTGGTCTCTGCAGTGGTGTAAATGAGTCCAGCATGGAATGTAGGAGAGTGAGGGTTTTTCCCCTTCTGTATAACTAAGGAATTTGTGATTTCTCTGTACCAGCTGTCAGTTCCCATTGCAAAATGGTTGTAACTTTTCTGATTCTGTTTTTGACCTATTTCTTGTTATTCCTGCACATCAAAGTGCTCTGTACTGATTGGTGTTCTAGACCAGCTGCTCTGGTGATCGGAAAGAGTTAGGACACTTATCATAAAAAAACCAAATCCCACAACACTGTGTTATATGCTGGTAAGGAGCTAGATAAGTCTAAGGATAAATTATGACATTATAGTAAACCTTGATGTAATTCTGACATTAGTTGTGTTTTGAGAAACATGCACATATGCACAGAATGAGTATTGTTGCCTTTGCATACCCACCTCTGTGTAAAACTGAACGAAGAGTAAGTAGATAATTCCATGTTTCAACATGCAAAGTAAACTCAACATCTGAGCCACACCAGCAAGAAGATAAGCCTGGCAACATGTGTCTATAGAGACTGCGTGACTGGTAGAAACTCACTACTTCTGCCTCTCTCCCCCCCGGCTCCCTTTGATCCTTTTATGTTCTCCAGTTCTGTTCATTTGCTTTTCTGTGATTTGGCACTGTAAATCCTTAGCTTGACTCTTTTCTATCGTATTCATGCCTTGCTGGTATATCTCTGGTGGAAAAGATCTTCCTTTTAGGCCTTTGCCATTTCTCACTGACTACCTCAGATTCTTCCATTTGGTTTCTCATCTACCCCTGAGGCTGCCTGGGTCAGTATGGAAGGCTCACAAGCTTCTGGCAATCATCTCTGTTGGAACCTCTCCAGATTGAGTGGAATTAGGCTAGCAGGACACTTAGCCTGGAGTCTCCTTGCACATCTGTTGTCTTGCAAGGGGAAGGGGGGTGTAGTTGACCTCGTTAAACTTTAGCAAGTCCCTACCTTGACCGTCTGCTAACATCCGTAGTGTTCCAAGGAGTTTAAACTGCACAGGAGGCATCTCTGACCTTAGAAGTGCCTGAATCCGCTCTGCCACACCTTCCTCCAGCATTTGAATCTTGTTAACAACTAGAAAATGGGGGGAAAAAAAGTTGATATGAAGCTCAGTAACTACACAAGCATCTGAAAATACTGATATGACATAACTGTTGTTTTGAATTTTATGCTTCATTATGCTCTTAACAAAAGGTCCAACTTGTTAGAGCTCTCAGAAATGAAGTTGGGACCACCCAACTGTTTAGGCTTCTCTTTTGAGCCAAAAACTTCCTGGGAAGTTGATCTCAGCCTTGCCCAGAGTGAACTATATAAAGCATTGTTTTTTCTCTTCCTTTTTCTCTGTACCTTTCCTGTGCTTGCTCAACTGAACTGGGTGGCAGAAGTGATTTACACAGCCCTGTTTCTTGAGAATAAATTTTCTTTTTGTATTTGAGCTCACTGATCCGCTGTTGTTCATGCCTTTGTCTACTTTCCTTGCCTAATTCTGTCTTTGCTCCAGTCATTAATGCAGTAATCCCTGGTAATAACCAGAAGCTTGTCTGGAAAGTGTCTTAATGCTGCTTGACTGTGCTACCAAAAGGTGCTTCCTCCAGAGCAATTTTCTTTTCATCCTCTGCATGCTCTTTTTTGAGGCGTGGGGGAATGCCAGGACAGTGAAATTAGGGAGATAACCATTCTGTTCCTTCCTCCTTCTATTGGGCAAATTGAGGAGCAGACACTATTAAGTAACTTGCTCTTAATGTCCTTGTTTTTCAGTGGCACAGACTGACTCCATTCATTAGAGCATAATGACTTTTTCAATTTTTTTATAAGCACCTGTACACTTCTAAGATCACTACTTGAATTGAAGACTTTCCATGGGCCCATTTGCAAATGTTGGCCCATATTTAATTCTTTCCTATTCTATGATTTATTTGGATTTGCATTCAGTCTTTTTTTTTTCCAGGGAGCAGAGTATATTGTTGAAAGTGATGGCTTGTGTTTTTCTGGAAGTAATGTATTATTGTGAGGGAATGTCTTACAGCTTCCATATTCTGATATTTTTACAAATTTATAAGCAAAAGCACAGTGTAGGAATAGCATTTTAAGTGCTGTGCATTGCCCACACACTTGGAAAGATCAAAATGGTTTGTAATAGACCTGTATTGATACATTACTATTTTACAATTCAGAGTTGAGGCTTTTAAAGTACAGCTGCAAGGAACATTAAGATCTACTGGTACTATGTGTAGCAGGCAGTGATATAGGGGTGAAGCTGTAGGTTACAACCACATTTTTCTGGGGTTTTAGATCTTGTAATCTTTGCAAGATCAGCTGTGTTCATTGCTTTGTTAAGGAACTCCCAAGGAATGCCTGGGCTTGGCATTCCAAAAAGTGGGCCTTGGTGTGTAGTTGAGGAATGGGTTCTGTTGCGAGTTCAGAGGTGATCGTCTCTGCTGCCAAGGGAAACTACATCAAAATTGCTATCTTTCAAATGAGACTAATTAGTATCTTTGCTTCTTGTAATCATTAAATCCTATTGTACATATTGCAGGAGTGAAGTCAATGAGAACTAAGCATGGGACATCCCTAGGCTTATAGAAAAAATCCACCTTTTCATTCTAATAAAGATGGTTACGTTTTGCCTACTAAATTACTCTCCTAATTTCAGCTGGATGGCTCATGATTTTTCATGATTCTATGATTATCCTCTAATAGCACTGTGTTAGGTTGTAACTGATGTATGGTAGCTGGCATGCATGGTTGAAATACTGCATACTGTATTAGCACAAAAAAGCAATTTGCACAGGCCTCTGTCTGCTGATGTGAATAGCGGTAGGAAATCTCTTCGCAGAGAAATAACATATACGTAGAAGCAGTGAGGGGCTTATGGTGTGAAATATGTTTATTCAAATACTGCATAGACAGACATTGCTGGCTATTGTGATCCAGAGAGTGTGATAATACTATAAGCCAAACTAGATTACTTGAGAGCATATAAAAAATAAGTTGAAAGACACAGGTGAATTTCTGAAGAGAGCTATCTGCAAGAAGAATGAGGGTGTATCTGGCTTTAAAAGGAAGTAGTGGAGGCAAAGTAGCAACTAGTGTATTCTGGGGCTCTCATTTGTTAAAAGCAATGATTATGTGTAAAACTGTTAAACCAAGCGTGCTGCTTAGCTTACATAATAAAATTGGAGGACAACTTCAAGTTCTTTTATTTTCAGAAAATAGTGTTGGTGTCATGCTATTTTCTGGTGTACTGTGTAGCAGTGTAAGGACTGCATTGCAGGGGGCTGTACTGTTAAGTCTCTAGCAAAACATTTTTGGCCTGAATCACACTTTCACATGGAAGCAGTAAATTTGAGTTGAGAACCAGCACAATTTTCTGCTGTGTGTTAACAAAAGATCACAAGAATAGAGTTGCAGAATTGTTTGGGTTGAAAGGGACCTTTAATGGTCACCTAGTCCAACCCCCCTGCAGCAAGCAGGGACGGGTTGCCCAGAGAGGTAGTGGAGGCCCCATCCCTGGAGATATTCAAGACCAGGTTGGACGGGGCTCTGAGCAACCTGATCTAGTTAGTGGTGTCCCTTCCAACCCAAAACATTCTGTGATCTTCAACTGGATCAGGTTGCTCAGAGCCCCATCCAACCTGGTCTTGAATGTTTCTAGGGATGGGGCATCTACCACCTCTCTGGGCAACCTGTGCCATTGTTTCACCACCCTCATTGTTAAAAAAGTGTCTTCCTTATCTAGTCTAAATCAACTCTCTTTTAGTTTAAAACCATTACCCCTTATCCTATTGCAAGAGGCCCTACTAAAAGGTCTGTCCCCATCTTATATGCCCCTTTTAAGCACTGTGGTTTTTAAGCGTGTTACAAGGGCCGAATTTGCAATGAATATTGGCTTTATAAAAGAGGACCAGATTTATGAAGTCCCTACCAGCTGTGATGTGATAACTCCACCCCATACTCTGTATTTTAAGCCATTACCCCTGTTCTGCATTTTTTGCCTTGAACTGCTGTATGCTGTTAATATGAAACCATTTCAGCAGCTGGCAATGAGATCACACTTTATTATATTTAGACCCTTTATGTAGATCAGAAGTCCTGATGAATTACTTAAATATCTATTTTTGCAGGGGGATAAAAGGTCAATTGCCCCTCAAAATACAAGGGACTGGAATTGGTGACTTGGACAGAACTGTACAGATCTCCATTAAATGGCTCATCTTTACAAAGAATCCCAATAATTCAATTGTCTTCAAACTCTGTACCTGGTATAGCAAGGTTTCGAAGTGCACTGAGTGCAGCATGTTGAACAGAGACGTCCCCACTCTCTACGTGTTTCTCCAAAAGATCTAGAAGCTGGTGTATGACTCCCAACTGTACCATTCGTACACAGTTTCCATCTGAAGAAAGAGGCAAAAACAAGCAGGTGTGAGAGATAAGAAACACAATGATAGAAATTTATCATGCAGATTGAGAATTCAGGGAGTCTTTGCCTTGACTTTTCATGTCTTGATAGACTAGACTGTAGCTTTTGCATTGTTTTTTTTTTAGTCTTCAACTCTCCAAAGATAAGTGGGCATCAGCCACCTGTGAAGTGATGCTGAGAAACCCCTTACTAAAGCTTAGCTTGAGAGAACTTTCTAGGGACAGTCACTGTCAAATTCAAAACCAGATGTTCTCCAGTCAATTTCTTCCTCAATACTGCTTTATTTTCCACTATGTGGTGGAATACTGGTGGCATTTTCAGTTTCTCCACAGGCTACCTTTAATACTCCAATTTTGCTATTCTGCTGGTTTGACTATTGTGAGACCAGGGATCTTACCCAGCAATGGTGAGTCTGATTCTAGTTTTGTACTACTGTTACTCCTTGTATTCTGTCAAATAATTTGTCATTAGCTAATAATCACAAGAATCAGGCCTAGGTTTTTCTTGCCTTTTTTGAGAAACCCACTTTCTGAAATGAGAAGTCTAACTGTGTTGCACTCCTATGAAGCTAGGAAAATAGAAGTTGACCTAGAGAGTTCTTATCTGTTTAATGCTGGTGAAAGAGCAGATTTGTACACTCCAAGGAACCTACCATTTTGCCCAGTGCGTGCTCTGTAATATTTTGTCAATGCATGTCAGTATGTCTCCCTCTCTCTTTGAGAACTCGCTCTGCAGAGGTGACAACCCTTTTGTTATCAGAAGTTACTTAGCTCACTTTGAGAGGCCATGAGAAAGTGTTCTCCTAAAGAGCAAAAGGAAACCCTGCATATTACAGTCTGCATCCTTCCTGAAGGAAGTGTTTTGAAGATGCCACTTGGCAAATATTTTTCTGTACTTTATGCAGTTTGTTATACCTCAAGAGAATCATATTCCTGACACCAGTCAACAACTCCTTATTGCTGCACTGTTACCATGTGAATGCTGTTTGTTAAAACATGGCAAAACAGTGTGAACGCTGTATAGGAAGACCACATCTTCATCTGGGGTACACAATTATCTGTGGAACTATACAGGCCTCATACAAATACAGATCTGGCCAAAAGTAGCTTTAGGTGCTTCTCATGGGTACTAACTGTATGCCTAAGATGTACAGACTTACAATTTTTGTGTGTATACCACTTTAAAATGGCTCTAGTAAGTTTAACAACTTTGCTGGTTTGAATGTTATTTCCACCCTGAAGTGATAGAAACTCCTCCATGTGGTCTTTTGAACCAATGCCTGCTATTCTTTAATCTCTTAGCTTTTCAGTTAGTAGCGTATTTTTTCCCCTGTATTACTACATGTTAAATAAGAATTTGTCAAATGCTTATAAAATGTAAGTGGGTATTTTCATGAGAGAACTGTCAGTTGGTGAAATAGTTTGAATTCTACTAATGCAAAAATTTTTTGCTATCAATTTATGCATACATCCTCTAAAGCTGATGGTTTTGCTTGTGATTCTTCAAATGTTCTCTTGCCTGGTTCTAATCTCTGGAGATCAGAGTACATGAGGGAAGTTGCCTAGTCCTCTTTAGGAATAGGTTCTCTAGGAACAGACTATCTCTTCTAGTCTGACAAAATTCTACTGGCAAAATACTTTGATCTTCATATAGACTAATCTTAATTGAACTTAATTTCTCTCCTCCCCCCACCTTTCAAACCAAAGAATAGCAGAGCATTTTTTTCTCTTGTAGTGAAGTGTGAATAGGCAGAACTCTTTAGTGGTTGCCTTGCTTTGATTGTCACAGAGCTCCAAATTGGTTCTCTCTCCTATGGATTTTTTGCTTGGATAGCAGCAGAACCTTCAATTTAATGGCTCATAGTTAGTCTGATAGGAAGAGCCACTTTCATAGCTGCAAAAGCTGTCTGTCATCTTTCTGCTGCCTCAGAAGTCATTTGATGCTGAGATCAAATTTCCACAGGATTTTTTTTCTCTTAGATTAAAGGCTGTGCATACATCAGTGGCACGTACTGGGGTCTGAAAGAGATGTTTCATGTGGAAAAAAGTGAATAATCCAATGGGGTTGTGGGGGAGATCGAGGGAGAAGAGCGAGTTACAAAGCAAGCCATTCAGCTGAATAAATTGAAGATAGCCAGTTAAAGGCACCGAGGGCATTTCTGTGGCCTTTGTAGGACCGTGGTGCACAATGGCTGATTCAGAGCAAGGTATAAGACAAAGAAGAAGGGAGTCTTACAAGGATGTGGGGGGAGGTGGAGAGATGTGTGTGTTATAGCTTGCTTTAAAAAAAACAAAAAAAAGAGACCAACTAGCTGAACATTCAGACAGATGTGAGGGAATCTTTTATGAAAATTAAGCACATATTAATGCAGAAAGCTGAGCAATGTTGAAAAAGCTCCTTTTTGTTAATTGAGTTTGAATGCAGTACAGTAGCTATCAGTGAGAAAGGGCAGAAAACATGGCAGGGTATCTTTTGACTGATTCAGCACAGCACGCCTTCCAGGAGTCTGAGAGTGTCTCTGTTTCTCTGCATAGTATTAAGGCTCATTGCTTTCTATAATGGGAAAGCATGAAAGAGAAAATGGCTTATCTTAAGACTTACTCTTTTTCCCCCTGATGTGTCTGAGTAACCCTCCCTTCCTAAAAGTGACTTAAAAACTAAACCATCAATTAACTATGTTATTTTTTACACCTCTAACAAATGTATTTGCCATGGAACACTTCCAGAGTCTCCCCTCTAATAATGTATGGTTTAGGCACAAAACAAAAAATGTGAAAGCTTGCATACCTGACCACCCCATTTTTCACAGATGTGTCCCTCAAACTACTTCAATACCATTAGCATCTGTAACTTAAAGGTATGCAAGTCTGCAGAAAAGCAAGAATGTTACTATTTCAGGGCCAGGGAGCAATGAAAACTAATAGCGTTGCTTTTCTCTCTGCTCACAAATAGTGGCTTTCCATCTTTGAAGGGTGGAGAATAACCAACCTTACTGGTTTTTGTAAAATTAGCAATAGCCGTTGCTTCTGTCTCTGTAGCTGCATGTGTTTGGATGTAATGCAGGTACCAACGTTCTGAGAGATGATGACATATCCCTTAGCAAAACACTTCTGCATGTACTTATCTGTGGCATGATAAATAGAACATCTCACGTCTACTTATAATTAGCCCCAAAGTGAACTGCTCTGTCTGTCTTTGGGGAGATTCAAATCAATGACGACTTAAAGATTGTTGTTATGGTTAATAATTTAATACCTTTAAATTGCTGGTTGCTTTGGGATTGGGGCTGGTGGGATGCTGTACAAGTGTTCAGTTCTTGATGTTTTATTCTTTAATCTGTATTACCCAAAATACAACATCGCAGGGCCACCTAAACTAAGTTGCTCTTAGGTCTTTAGCCTTTTTGTGTTGTTCCTGAAATCAGCTTAAAGACTTAGTGAAAAATCTAGGTCAGCAATGTGTGTATTCTGTTCCTAATAGATAGGTGCAGAACTTACATTAAATTTGTTAATCCAAATGTTCAAGGTACATACACAGATTTGGAATAGTGAATGAGGAAACATGAGTAGTTAGTTCAATACCATGTGAACTTAATCTGATGATTAGGTTTAAAAGTAAAGTTATAGAAGCAGGGTGTGAACAGACACCTGCAGGTCCAGCTACAATAGCCTGAAGTTCTTGTGGTTGCATTTGTGTTCTGCGCAGGAGAAGTTGCAGTGGTATTAGATGACTTGAGGCAGCGTATGTATATGCTTGAAGGGAAGGATTGCAACGTGAGCACTAGGCTCCTGTAAAATGTGAAGAAGTGTGGTGTCTTGAGAAGAATTCCCCTATGGATTATGAAACAGGTGCAGATGTGTTAGAAACAAAAGCAACAGAGCAGATGGCAATTCTTCCACTAAGGGGACTTCCTGATGTTGTTTCTTTATGTATCTGGACTGTCAGTATTCCCTTTTTTTTTACCTCCAAGAAGCAGGGAGACAATGAGATCTGATGCAGCCTTCACAATGCATGTATCTTCAGCTTGTGAACTACCCTGGAGCCTCAGCAGGATCTCAGACAGCACCTCTTGCACGCCTGCCTCCACCAACTGCACTTTCAGAGCATCTGTAGAGATCACAGCAAAAGCACACTAAAAGCTTCTTGGGTCTTTGTTGAAGTGTTTCAAACTAGGAAGCTAAATCCTTGAACTTTAGCCAGTCTTTTTTCAGGTGCAGTCACTCTTGGTTTTGTTTGTAACGGACATTCTGCTGGTGCTAGGATGACACCAGGGCAGAATGAGCAAAGTGTCTGCATTGATCTTTGACATTTCTTGCATTGCCAGTCATGAGTTTCCATTTCTTTAAAATCTGTATCAGGTATCTAGATATTTTTAGTGGATTCTTGTCGGTGCTTATTACACCACTGCTTAGAGTAGACATCTATGACATTTGGTTGTCTTTTTTTTGTAAAAAACAATCTGTCTAGTCTGCTTTCCCGTTACACACCATGTAGAATACAAGTTTGATTCTGCTATCTTATGGACCCACCAAAATAGTGGAATGTTACTCTCTCCCTCCTTTATTGCCTCATCTATTGGGCTTCAAAGTCTTGCTCAGGCCAGGATTTCATATGTGGCTTATTTCGAGTTGAAGGGATTGCTGGTTCCATCAGTAGGATCCCATGGCAAACTCAGAACCCAGAGCTTAAGCCAAGTACCAATACCCTGTCTCCCCTCATTCCCCCAAGCTGAAAGGAGCCTTACCATTTTCTGCAAGTGCTTGCAGGACCTCAAAGACAATTTCTAACCTCTCGTGGTTCTCTGCTCTTCTCAGTTGTTTCACCAGCTGTTCAGCAACCTTTGTCTTGCTTAGAGCTTCCTTAGCTGTATCTGTGTATATGTTAAAGTCAGGATTTTGAATGTTCCTTTATCTGATTAAATATTAAAATATCTCCCTATAATCTGGAGTGATTAGTCACTACTTTGGTTTTGAATGCTTTTTCCTGTTTTTATAGATGCTTCTGTCCCTTTGGACAGCACTGAGACAGCAAAACTACTCCATCCCTTCTCCCCCCATCCCTTCTTTCTTTAACACTATTTTTGTGCAATTCCTGTAGCTGTGGCCTTACAATAGCTGTCAAATTAATCCTGGCTTAATTCCACTCACTCTTATGAATCCATCTGTAGTGTGATTATTTAAAATATCAAATTGGCACATGCCAGTTTGCTGTAGTAGTATATTTTCTGACTTGATTAGATGGTTCTAGTCTTGCTGGGATCCTAAACACCTGCAAGATGTATGTTAACAAAGATCAAGTTTTGTTTTTTTAAAAGCTTGCTGCTGGCTGACATAGAACACATTTGAATGGAATATGGTATTAAGTAACAGATCTATAACGGACAGACTGTACTAGAGGATGGTATGATAGTGTGATATCATATCCCCTTCCCTGCCTTTCTGCTAAATGCAGGAAGTGGTAGATCAAATTGTAGTCAGACCACATACAAAGTGTGGTGATAGTTTCCTACTTGGTCTTTTTCTTCCATTGCTACTTACAACTTCTGTAACATAAGGCAGATGTATTTTAAATCAGTGGAGATGCCTTTGGTTTGAAGATTGTGTACATGAAAAGAGAAGCTGTTTCATTAAGGTATATAAACTTAATTATTAAATAGAAATAAATTTTTAATGAGTATTTAATGTACCATATCTGAAGTAACTGAAATTGTCAATTTACCACATGAAGTTATGCCCTCTAGACTTTTTCTCGGTCAAAAGCTGCCTGTTAAGTCTTCATTGTTCTGATACAGTACCAGCAATTGCTGGTACTCCAGGAAAGAGTAGTTAGTTCTCAGTAGACATACTGTGGCCAGTCCCTGTTTAGGTATCAGTAGTGTTTAAAAAACAAAACCCGCCCTCCCACCAAAGTAACCAACAAACACACACACCCTCCCAACCCCAAAAACAAAACAAAAAAACCCCCAGAACCCTGTGGGTGTTCTGTATGTACACAGAGAGGCAGTGACAGTGTGAAGATGATATTTTGTTCCAAGGTATGAAAACATTTACTTACCAAGGTCTGCAAGATTGCATAAGGCCAGTAGATCAACATGAACAAGTGGTTCACTCTCTGCATAATCGGTTAATATTCGGACTAGAGATGTGATTACTCCTACCTTCACCAGCTCTTCCTGAAGATCCCCTGATAATAGTAAGCGTAGAAGTTAGAGGTGATTAAATAGGGACCAATTAAATCAGTAAAAAGGGTCCAATAGAGATGCATTGCAGCAAGATAATCTGCTTCTTTCTCACACTGTTAGAATTTGTACAGCTTTTGTGCTGTGGGTTTAGGCTGAGGCGTGTGTTTGGGAAATGCAGGTTCAGGACAGAGTTTTGCTAAACCTCCTGGTTCTATTTTGACTTGAGGAATTAAGCCCCTGTAAAAATGTATAAGAGCAATTGTATGAGCATCTCTACTACTAGTGCAGCTTCTGAAGCAAGTCCTGATGGACTGTATCTCTTGGTATGTATCTGAAAATTAAGTGAGGAACAGACAGTTGGCTTGTTTCTCTCACGGAATGGGAGTATCAGCCTTATCTTGTGGCTGCTTTTGTTCTGAAGGGCAAGGAGATGGGACTGGAAACAGATGAAGCATAGTCTAGTGAGGACTCTGTTTTCAGGGATCAGCAGTGTTCTGACTCATATAGCAAATGTCCATATACCTGCTTTTTGCGTGTTGGAATAATGATTCTTTTTTGTTTCTTAAAAAAAGAAATAGTTCTTTGTAAAACAAGACACTTTACCAGTACCTGGGCTATTATAAGATACCACTGAGAGATAGACTGCTTTAATGTTCATCTAGGGGAATCATACTCTTCCAGTTTTTTGAACGTTAGTTGTTCAGCATGTAGGGAGTCTTGGAGTGCTTGAATTCAAGGTAACTTCGGAATTTTTATAGGCTGAGTAAGGTTCTCAAACAAGTGTAAATTCGTGTGACTGAAGGGAAGTCAGCAAAGTAGAGTAAGTAAAAATTGATTTGGTCCTGGTTCTAGTATGCTAACTTCAGTTGCCTCCATCCACATGCAGAATTGCTGAGGAAAACTGATAACTGTCTTCTTTCTTTTTGTATTTTGTCTTGTAATGAATGAAAACTTAATATCTAGAATGATTTTGAGAATGCAAAGATGTATGAAATACAAGTGATGGTTGCTTAGCAGCACAATGACACTGCTTTTGCAGCAGTGCCTTGCTGAGAGCCAGACTGCAACTTGGATGACAGTGTGTATGACAGACACCAGAAAGTGTCTGGGTGCTATGGCAGCATATATAGGGTAACCCAATCAGAGAATCACTGAAGTTAATTCTTTTGTGATGTATTTATTGCTGTGTTAGTAACAGACATTGTTAAATCACGTATCTTGTAGTCACAGCCATCTTGTCAGATCTATGCTGGGCCTGCGTTCTGGCAGAAGAGAAGCAGATTTGCAGTATGGCCATACGCAGTAGCAATGCTGGTGTTACAGCAGTTGCATAAGCCTTGCGTGTAATCACATGGGGAAGTTGTTTGGTTTTTAAACTATATGTGGCATTCCTTGGCAAATATATCTGGTTTCTAGGGTGCTAGTAGAATCTATACCAGGTACCTATCAAGCTTGGATTGCACAGGAACACAGAGCAGGGAGGCAAACCCATAGCTTTCTAGATAAAGGTACACAGTCCACCACTGGAAAGAAGAGAAGGTAGGTTGAAGGCAGAGGAAAATGGATAGAAGATACTGGATGAAAAGTTCTATGTTACCTCCAGTATGCAATAAATATTTTTTTTTTGTCAGTCTGGACATGAAAGGTAAAAGAAAAATCTTAAACTGGGGCAAGTAAATGAAAAGGGTTTAATTCATGAGACCAGCAGGTGAGCTAGTGTATTGCCTTTATGGAAAAATCTGGAGCACAAAGATCTCCTATATGCAAGGAATGGTCCTCAGACAAGACCGTTCCTTGCACAGATAGATATCTCAGTTTTTTTTATTTTTTTAGAGTATGGTTTTTCTGACACACTTTTTAAAGAAGTGCTTTGCTTTATAGATGCTGTTATTACTTGGAAGGAAGACAAAGCCAATTGGGCCCAAGGCAGTTCTACAAAATCTATTAAGATGTGTGTGAGGCTCTGCTACTCGTGTAATTGCAGAGCAGTTCTGACAAAGGTGTGTCACCTTGAAGGCAAAAACATAGGGGGAGACCCAGCGTTTAGGAGGTGTTTGGGATGCATTCAGCTTGGTGTCTGAGAGCTGTGTGAATTGTATCTCTAACTGGAGGCTGAAGTGCATTGTGTGCTCAGGTCTCATAAAAAAAAAATTATTATGAGTTACAGGTTACCATGCCTTATAAAAACAATGCCTTACAGCTAGGGAAAATGGGATTCTCTCAAGTTAATACTTACGATTATCATAACAGATACGGCCAATAGCCCTCCCAGCATGAAGTAACATTTCTTGGTCTGTGCTCTCCAGCAAAGGTATCAAAGTGAGAACCAAATCTGCCTCAATACATGGTTTCTTCATTTCCTCTGTGTAGGTAAAGGAGAGGGACTTGTGGTTTTTTGACATGTTGAAATAAAACGGTTGCAACTACAAGACCAATAGCTGGTAGTCATGAAACAAAACTCAAGAGTGGAAACGTACAGCTAATAGGCTGTAATATGCCTTGTAGTAACACTAGTACAGCATACCGTTCTTGGCTATCTCTGAAAGCACCTGGGCTGCTTTCACTGCACATCGTGGATTGCCCTTCAGGATTTTTGCCAAAGTTAGGAAGATCCCACTGTCTCTCAGTAGGCTGAAGGATCTCTGCTCTGTAATGATAAGAGTGTTAACAATATGTGCAGTAGGTTTGCAACTGTTTATTTACATCTTCCTTTGTTTCCTTGAGTTCTGAGTGGGTATCTGTAGGATCCAAGCTTCTGGTTTAAAAAGGTACCTGAAGGCTGTCTCAGCCTACATATATAGGAACAGTCATCTACTTAAATTGCAGCAAGTGTAGTTCCAACTGATTATGCTGCTTCATGCTGAATTGAAGCAAAGGTGGCAAAGCAAAGAGGAAAGCAATTTCATCTTCTCTGACTATAAAAGGATGCTTGCATAAGGCACGGGAAGTCAGGGATTAAGATTCTATTCCTGAGGTATGGCCTAGCAATTAATTTTGTAGGTAGGCACAACAGCTTTTATTAGATTAGCAATTAGAACAGTCAATTCCCTTAGCCTTTTTTCGTCAAAAATATGGCTAATTGTCCTTAAGGTAGTAAGTCACCATCTGCCAGGATATTCAAATAAATGCAGGTTTGTCAGGAGAATGTGCAGAGACCTTAAAGACTTTAAAAGGAGACTAGGAACTACTTTTTAAATTCCTGACCTGATAGGCTCATCCCAATTTAACCCTAGGAGTTTGTATTGTAGTAAATAGAATATTAAATTTGGACTTTCTCTGTTGCTTCGGGTTTTTCTAATGACTGGTAGCTTTATCTGGTCACAGGTAGATTTATCAGTGTACAAGGAGAAAACAAAACCATAAAACAGGCTGAGGACAGCTATAGTTCCAGCAGCAATCACTTCTTGTCATACAAATTATCACGATAGATTAAAGCCTCCAGTGAATGCTTTTGGATTGTGCAAATGGTTAAACAGTGATCTGGAGTGATACTTAGCTATCTTCAGTAAGAGCCAGGAGAATCCCATTCAGACTTTCAAGAATCTGATCTTCAGCTTCTGTGTCATCTCCACAGAGCCCAAGGTACTCCAGGTGCTGACTCAGGGTTTCTAAACAGAATGGGATGGAAAACTGGTGAGCCAGCATGGAAAATACTTTGAGTTCTTTCTCGTATTTCTTTTCAGTGACAATGGCTGACCATAAGGTTATCTCCTGAAGGGTCCAGATCTAAGCATACTCATTAAATAACTCAGTCCAAGAGCATGAGGGCAAAGGCTTGGTCCACTTTGCGGACAGCACATGGCTCTTGTGCAGGCATAAATATGCAGAGGTAAATTCTATCTGGAAAAAGAAATTAACATACAATAATTGTGGCAGAGTTAGAGGTGGGGAGGAGAGAGGAATAAATAGAGAACCCAAATCAAGTTTTTCACTTCTAAATTCCTCTTAATCATAAAAATAGTACTTGCAGTTCAACTAGCTGTATATGTACTCTGGTAGTGGCCAGCAGCAGGCACTGAAAGAATGCAAGAATGAAACAGAAACATATGGTAACATACTTCTCCCTTAACTTCTGGCAACCTTGGCCTTTAGAAACATACTTAGTATTTACATCAATGTATTTAATACATTTTGATGGACTTCTATGAATTTGTTTAATTACCTATTTAAGATATTTCTTACTTTTTATCTCCACAGCACACTGTGACATTAAGTTTCACTGTTGTAAGAGGAAGGTACTTCCATTCATTTTAAGACATCTGCAAAGAAGCTCAAAGCTAATGGCCTTTGAGTTTCTTTAATAAGAGCAAGGAATGATCTTCACTATTTGCCTTTCCCATGCTTGTCATGATTAGATGGATTTTTATTATATCCCTCTTTTTTAGTTCTTCTGAAAATTCGTTTAATATTTTCTCTGCAGAAGGTTTGGTAACTTGCCTTAGGCTTTTTCCAGTTCACTTTTATTCTTTTTTCTTTTTTTTTAAATGAGGAGCTAGAATTTGCAAGTGTTTTCAAGGTATAGGTGGACTGGGATTAACATGAAGATTGTAATGTTTTGTTATCTATTCTTTTAATCCTTTGTCTATTTGAGAATGTGGTTGGTGCAGCTATTCAAAATTACTATCTCCTCTGGCCAGAGGGAGTTAATTTAGACCCCACCATTGTTCACAATTAGGCCATTTTTTCCCCAGTATGTTGTTCTGCATTTACAGGCACTGAACTTTGTGCCTCTTTATCCCAAGTTGTACAAGGTAAGATTTTTCTGTAACTCGCTACAGTCAGTCTTAATTTTGAGTACTCCAAATAATCCAAAACCTCTTTTACCATTCTGCTAGATTGTTTATGAATATATTGAATGACACAGGTTCCAGCAAAGGTAGCCTCTAATAACTATTCTCTAGTGTGAAAGCAATTGTTACTCTGCACTTCAGACTTCATCAGATAACCTTCCCTCATATCCCAAGATAGCTTCGATGATAAACCGTATTGAAAGGTTTGTAGACATTGAAATGCATTGTTAACAGTATCTGCTTTATTCACCTTCTTGCTAGCTCCTTAGAAATTATTAAAGAGAAAAGAGGTTGAGCATTACTTGCCTTCACAGAAGTCTCAGACTCTCGTTTTTATCGTATCTGTGTCTAGTAATTCTGTGCTTTTCTGTAATCGTACAGTTTACCTATGCAGAGATCAGATTGCTGTACTCTAATTTCCTGCATTCCTTGCAACTGTTTTTGTAAACTCATGCCACTCTTGCTGCTTTCCACCCTATTAATTCCATAGTTGATTTAAACGGCACTCTGCATGTCACCGTTAATGATCTAAGGATTCATTTTTTTATTTCCTTATAAACTCTGGGGAGTAACAGTCAGTCCTGACAATTGGTTACCATTTATTTTATCGATTTTGTTCTAAATCAGTCTTCTGCCCTTTCTGTCTGAAGGTTCTTCTGTCTGCTTTCTGAAAGCAAAAAGACCTAAAGTGATTGAAATGAATGCAAGAAATAATGCTGGAAAACTGATGGCTGAAGTAGTTAACTTATAGTAGAATATAATGTAAGGTGTTACCAAAAGTTCAGTAAAACAGCATTTCTACTTCACAGACTATTTCGCTGAAAAAGATGAGTCAAGAGTCTTGGCCTAGAAATTCTTCAGCTGAGGATTAATAATTCATAATTTATTTTTGTTGTTTGGATTCACTATTTTCTCTTTCCTTAGTGTATCCATTAGTTAATGTGAGATTTTTTTTTCTTAAAATTAGAATTCCTGTAGGCACTAAATTCATGCATTTACTTCAGAGGAATGAGAAGTGTCTTGAGCTCTTTTGAAGAGAGGATGAATTAAAGGGAGGGGAAGTAGAACATCATTAAATGCTGTTACTGCCTTATGAGAAGAAAAAATCTTTGGCTTAAAAAAATTAAAAGCAGTTACTTAGGAACAATGACAACTTCAGTTTTGTGCTTTAAACAAAATGCCATCTTTAGAAAAGTGGCTGGATTCATCAGCTTAAAAATTTATATGGGGAAACTTCAATATTTTCTATTCTGAGTAAGAAACTGAGGCTGTATGTATTGATGTCTCTTGGAAAGACTTTGTAGTTGAAAGTAACTATGTATTTGTCTCTTTGTGGTCTCTTCAAAGTCAAAAGTAACTATGTATTTGTCTCTTTGTGGCCTCTTCAAAGTCGTGCTAAGGGCAGCACAGGCATAAAATTGATAGATCAGTATTTTGTAAAAAAATAGATGACTCCAGATTTGTTGCCTTTTTTATTAATGAAAACAGGCTGAAAACTCCTGGATTAGATAGATGTACAGCAAGGATGATCTCCTTTGACCTGCTTCAAAAAAAATTAAGTTTAATCACTGTTTTCAATTTCTGTCCAGTTCTCCTGCTGTAATTTGCTGAATAAATGATTTTGTATGAATGAAATACACGTAGAATGCAATTTTATTACAAAAAAAATTAAAAATCACCTGAGCAACCTGACAGTTGAATCAGCTTTGATCTTAAACTAATCTAGTGGGCAGAAGGCTACAACTGCTGATAGAGCAATGTGAAATAAATTAGGAGCCTGTGAGGATGAATTATTTACTGAACTCTGACTTCATCCTCATCAAGATCCAAAATGTGTTGGCATGAGGTAATGCATTTAACTTCTGGTACTCTATCCTCTAATTAGAGCAATAGTGATATTTGCAACTGCATTTCTAATACAGTTAGGATATATAGAAAGATGAGAAGTTGACTGGGTCTCTTAAATTGGAGGAGATTCCTTTACAAATAGCGGGGAATAGTCTACATTACTGGTCACTCATTAGGTTGTATAGTGGCAATTAGAAATCCAGGTGCTTTGTTATTTCTCCAGGGAACAGATCAATAGAATAACACCATATGCATGATGACAAACAAAGTCCTTGAAAAACATCCCTCTGGTTACAGTCTGCAGCGTTGTGAAATTAGTGCTATAAGCAGCAGAATCGACCAGGTAGCTGAATAAAGAGCTGTTCTCATAAGTCTTGCAGAAGGGAGTATTTAACAGACTTAAAATACTAAACCCTTTTCTCAGATACTCACACTTTTATCCTGTTGTATGCTGTTTATGAAAACTTGATTAATTTAATCAACATGAGACTGATTCTTCAATATTCATTGTCTTTAAGTCCGTGTTTCTGAAGTGGCATTGAAGCACACGCTGTAAGACATTTATTTTTGTGGAGAGGCACTAACATCCGCATGTGTACAGATTGTGACTAAAACCGGCCAGAAAAGGGTGTTTCTGTTTTATGGAAAATTCTGAGTTGTTGAAATTTTGTTTCATCCCATGCTGGAACAGAATGTTGACGTGGTGAAACTTCTTAAGTCCGTGTTTCTGAAGTGGCATTGAAGCACACGCTGTAAGACATTTATTTTTGTGGAGAGGCACTAACATCCGCATGTGTACAGATTGTGACTAAAACCGGCCAGAAAAGGGTGTTTCTGTTTTATGGAAAATTCTGAGTTGTTGAAATTTTGTTTCATCCCATGCTGGAACAGAATGTTGACGTGGTGAAACTTCAGGCAAAACAGAACAATTTGTTTTGTGGGGTGGTTTTTTTTTTTTTTTTTTTTTTTTGGGGTTTTTTTTTTTTTTTTTGGTTTGTTTTGTTTTCGAGCTCGATGCGATGCGCAGATAGGCTCGCAGGGGAGATCGCCCGGAGAGCGGGCGGGCGATCGCCAGGAGCGATAAGACAAAGATCAGACACCGGACTATATTTAACCAGCTGCTTTAACCACCTCCTCCTGCGCTTTTTGGGCTGGAGCGCTGCAGCCATGGAAGGGGAGGGGGGTACCAGCGACGTGGGGTCCCTCCGAGCCCCCCCCACCCCAGGAGCACCCGCTCTGCCCGGTGGCACGCAGGGGTGAGGCTTTGGAAGCCGATTGCATC
>NW_009260182.1:1175229-1182939 GCF_000687185.1 Egretta garzetta | reverse complement strand
ACATGCTAAACTTACTTACTTTTAGTATACTTTAGAAGATTCTTCCATGGACTCTGATTATTATTATTCAAAGCTGGAAAGCAAGTTAATGTGTTTTTCCAAAACATAAAGATGTGGTAATTGTTTACAATAGAGGTCCATTTAGCTCAGTGTAATATCTCTGGTAATAGATGATTAAAGAACAGTAAAAGACAACAGTATGTATCCTTTCCTTGGTATACTTTCTCAACTTTTAGTAATCAACTCCTTAGGGATTTTCTTTGCTAGAAGTTTTATCTTGTTTAAATGCACTTAACTTTGTGAAAGTATTTATTTTGAACTTGTTTGTAATTAGCTTCTAGAACAGAGACTGGTGATGAGTTCCACAAAGTCATTTTGGATTGAGAGTGGAAATAACTCATTCTTGTTTTCTTTTGTTGAATTCATCATCTGGCCTTCTCTTGGCTCTGATTTTTCCGAAAATGTTCTGTATCACCAGGGCAGGGAACACAAATCTATTAAATGCATCCTGTGTAATAGCTGAGGAACTAAATTCTGAAGTCGTAATAATGAAGAGTTGACGGGCATTCTTACTTGTGTGGCTGCCTGCAAAATCATGTAGCTGTAAGCCTCCATTTTCTCACAGTATTTTTTAATGGTCTTCCCTGAAATAACAAAAGTAATTGGTCCGTGGCATCTCTCAACAAATGTGCATGTATATGCCGAGTAGAATTGGTAATAGTAGAAGTGAGGCTCCAGGTCTCCTCATCTAGGAATGTGATATTTCATTTGTTTCATAATGAAACATTAAAAAAAGGTGTAAACTGGAGATGGAGAAATCTAGAAGGGTTGGTAAGTGTATGTGTGTTAAGAGCCAATAAAGCTTATAAGGGAATGGTGCAGCTATGTGATTATAGCAGTTTTGCTGTAACCAAGGGAAGCAGAACCTGTGGCTTTTGACTTCAGTGGCCCTACCAGAGAAGGGAGGAGAAAGGTGCAATTCAGTTTGAGGAAAGGTTTTTTTAATTTCTCCAGTGGTGAATTATTATATTCCATCTCTAGAAAGGCATGCAACTGTCTCGGGACTGGGCTGACTTATTTTCTTTCCAATAGAACTATCTTATCTCGGTGCATGAAGTACAGTACTGGAGGAACAGATTCTCCATTTCTTCAGACTTTCAAACCCATGGCAAGAAAATTGTCCTATAAATCAGATAAGCTATTATCTATGTCTCCATGAAAAGGCACTTACGGCCATGTTAGAAGATATGTTTTGTGTCTTTGTCACTGCACTCAAGGGTGATGAGATGTAGGAGAAAAATCATTAGATTAAAAAGGAGCTGGGGAGAGAATTTAAAATGAATATCCTAAGGATGACAGGGATATAACTACGAACAACTCCTCATCTGACTTTTTTTACCCTTGTTTCTCTGGAAAGTGTTTTGGATTACTCATGTCTATTCCCAATAAAAGTAAATTTTAAGGATTCCTTTGAGGTTTTTTAACTTTTTCTGTGTGGAAGTTACTTGACAGAAAATGTCTGTCGACAAAAAAATTAATTCTGCTTTGTGGATGCATTTGCTTTATTAAAATTAGAAAAGGGGGAAGAAATATTTTCAAATGTTTTTGAGAACTTGAGACAGCATTTTAATTTGCAGTTCTCTTGGTGGATGTTCACTGGAATGTCCTGGATTGAATTAAGCTGAACTGAGCTAGGGGTTGATCCAGTGTGTATGGCAGTATAGGGTTGAAATCTAAGATGTTTGGAATGGCACCTGATGTTACTTTAATTCAGCCTGGGAAGTCTTGTAGTTTGTGATCATGTGGGCATGTATAGTTTTTGTATCTTTCCTGCCCCTGCATCCCTCAGCAACCCTCTTCAAGGAGGAAAGGAGTAGGAATGGATGGCAAGTATAGGTTGTCCTAGAAGGCTGGAGCCATGTCATTACCTGGGAATTGAAATTTCCTTCTGCCCACTCTCAGAATCTGAAAAGGGCCATATTTTCCCCAATATTCTTTTCTCCTGGTCTAGACAATTGGTAAATATTCTCAATATTAATGGCTAAATATGTACAGTTTCTAAGCATGCTTTAAAACCACCTGTTGCCAAGAACTGGAAAATAGAGGAAAGACCACTGTGGTGTCCACAAAAACTAGCCTTTCCCATTGCTTCTGCAGCCTTTCTGGACTGCATTGACCCATCCCGAACTCTTTAGAGCATTGTTCAATGCCTGTGACCCTGTGGGATGCACCTTTCAACGTTTTACTGTTTGAAGAACAAGACAATGTAGTGAGTTTTTAAGGAGATTTTTACTGTCTAGCCTGAGCTGCAGGTTGAAAGGATGATGAAAACAGGAATTTAAGCCTGACTGGTTAGTACTTACATTGATGATCTCTATTAATTGCTGGGATTTAAGAAAGCTTTCTATAATCCATGTCTAAAATTCTCTTCATTGTCATAGATCAGCCAGGACGGCCACAAATACTCTGACATGGTGTAATGCATGGCATTATTTTTTGTTAAAAATGAGGCAAAGAATATTAGGAACTACCTAGCAGTAAACGAGAAAAAGAAAATAGATACAGAACACAAATGGGTCAGCATCTGGTTGCCATGGCTGGATACAGTGTGGTGAATTTTTAATGCCTGAACATCAACTATTAGACAGAAGAACATTGGAAGGGGATGGGGAGCAGAAAGCATTAGAGGGAGTTTACTATGGTGTTGGGTATGTCTACAATATGTGCATCAGCTGGTCTTGGGCTGTTCCTTAATCTCTCAGCTGTTGATCACCACCACTCAGCCTTTATTCTTGCAGGGTTTCCCACCATTCATCTGCTGTTTGGCCTGCAGTTTGTCCAGAAAGCTTAGTTCTCCTTTGGCCTTTGCCAGGCTTGTTTCCAGGCATACTCAGAGCAGGAATTAGAGAATAGATGGGTGGACAGAGTGGTTTGCTTCTGAACAAGAGTGTTACCAACAATATGACTGCCCTGAGTGGTGAAAGACAACTTCATTATATGGCTGAGAGATTTTAAAAAGAGAGCGCACTGGTGCGGGAAGGCGTTTTAATCAATGACATTTATCCTTTGAGGACCTGTGCGTAGGTTTAACTTGAGCAAAACATAAGTGAGTGAAGAACTTGAAAATGTAAGCAGTTAAAGGAGATGTAGAAATGTTGCATTACTTGGGCGGGAATTACATGGTTGGAACAGTTTCACAGTGCAGTGACTGAAGTACAAAGCTGTAAGTGCATGAACAAAGGCTTTTTTCTTTGTTAACAGTAAGAGACTCAACTATGCTTTGCATGATCAGAAGATGATGTTTGCAGAAAACTAGTAGAGAAGTTCAGGCTTGGAGGAAGATGCCCTGGTAAAAGCTGATACTGATATTCCTTGAAGTCACACAAATTGGTACGTTGTCGATGGAAAGAAAAATGGCAATTGATTGTGAAATGGAGATTGATTGAGAAGGGGAAAACAACTTTTTTTTGCAAACTTTATTCTTGGATAATTGAATTTTACCAAGGAGGATATACAGAAAGAATGTGTGTGGGGAGAGCTAGGAATTAGAAAGCAGATCCTACTGGCCTGTGGCTGATGCTGTGCACTGTGGAGTCAACAGGAAAAATGGCTGCAGAACCTTGACTGAAAACAGATAAGAAAAATATGATTATCCTAGGATAACCTAAAACAGGTCAGTGAGATAAGTTGGAAGAAAGCCAGCCGAGTGCAGTCAGGGAGAACATATGTGCTGAAGAGATGACCCATAGCATGAAAAGCTGCTTAATTGTATTCTGCTAAACTTATTACTTGTTTGAGGGATGGAGAATAGGAATAAAATTCACTTTAGTGTAAAGGAATCAAAATGATGTAAACTCATGTATAAGTAATTGCCTCTTCATGGGCCTCATAATTTAACTGTGACACTTAGTGCTTACGGAATAGGTCTGTTTGACTTACGCCAGCTTCATAGGCTAATGCTGAGCCTGAGCTCCCAGATGCTCTAATTCCTTATGCAAGGTAAGGGGATCACTAGCTTTCGGGTTTAGAAGTCAGACTTGCAGGAATAGTGACAAATGTACTATGCTCAAAAGCAATGAGTAATGCACCTAAAAAATACTTTTTTTTTTTTCTCCATGAACAACATGTGTTTGGGGCGTATTTTCAGGTTTTTATTTGTAAACAAGAGGTTGGGAAACTTGCCGGTTTAAATCGAAGTTCAGCTTTTTCGATAGTTGTTTAGTTCCAGGAGGTGTTGATTTCACCCAGTATTGTGAAACCTAGGGGTAGATTGTCAGAGCTGGCAAAGCTACATGCTGACTACAACAAGGAGAGCAGATAAGTAATCAGACAAATTGTGACATCTGGGTATAAATTCTCTGACTTCATTTAAGGAAACAAATGAAATCCCTCTGTCTTGCTCACTGGAGATCTAGTTTTCGGCATTTATTTTGAGTGATGTTGGTCTCTAAAGGTACCTTTGATCACACAATTAATATACATCTTAAGTAGGTTATCTTTTGTATGATGGGTTTGCTGTTTGCTCGCACTCTGTAGTTTTGCAGCACAAAGTGAATTAAAGGAACCCTTCCGTGTAGTCATTATGTGTGTATGGGAAGTAGGCCATAGTTTCAGCCAAATAACATTCAGTCTAATTTCGCTGGCTCCCTAAATTTAGCTTGAAGAGCTGTCAGTGGAGGAAAACCCAATTAAACTCCATAGCAGAGAAAACACTGATTTCCTTTGGCCGACAACTCGTACAAGGTGTTTTTCAGCCAAGTGAAAGAACAGCTGGGAAAAAATAAGCCTTTGCGCTGATACCAAAGCATCAGCCCAGTCCTCAACTATCCCTGCTAAACGGACTGTTGGGGTTGTAGCTGGATGTTGGAGACTGTAGACAGCGACAATAAAGCTGGTGGTGTCCAGACCCCAGCACGGGTTGTCATAAGGAAAGATGTTGGCAGGTGTTGGAGGTAGACCACAGAATGGTGGGCTGGGTAGCTAGCGAGGAAGATGTGCCATCCCTGACCTCCAGCTGTCTGCTGCCTCCGCAGTGAAGCGGAGAAGTCTCATCCCTGGCCATGGCAGCACACGTAATCTTGTTCTCCACAGGGACTTGTGGCAAAGCCATCTGGTTGGCTGTGGATGTTTTGGTTGGTGTGTAGGTATTGCTGGAGCATGGTGATGTGCAACTGAAGCTGGAAGGTGTGTCTGCAGTGAAGAGAGCATCACTAGGTAGAGTCTAGAGAATAGGACTGGCTGCACTGGGAAACTCAGCCATGTGGCATGGCTGATGGAGCAAGGAGGCCCCACCAGGGAGCTCAGTAGTGTGGGAGCTACAGGGACAGATAACAAGTAACGAGGTAAATGCAATTATTGGTCTTTTGTGCCTGGATGCCACCTAAATAGGCACAGCACAAAGGTCCCACAGTCCAGACTAAAACTCCTGAACTTCTGTGGTTTAAAGGATTGTTGTCTGTGCAAGGCAACTTAATGAGCATTTGTCTGTTCCACTTATGTGTGACAAATGCTGTTTGAGGTAGTTTTATCATGTGGATTTAGAAGGCTATAGTACAAAGCTGTGTTGTCAGACTTGAAAGGACATTCCTTTCTCCTTTGTGTCTCCAGTACAACACCAAAAAAAGAAAAGTGTATTTCTGTAATTCTTGAAAGGACAGAGGTTTTGTCTGCAACTCATCCTCCACCTACACCTGTCTTGTCCTTGCTAATTGCTTGTATCACTCCACCCAAGATCTGGAAAAAGCCATTGAGAGAGGAGGATCTTGTCTCTGCACTGTTGAGGAAGATAAGAGTGTCACATGCTCTCTGATGCAGTTAGTGAGGTTCCTTATTAATCTTGGAGGTTTCCGGAATGAAGCAGACTGTAGTGGGAACTTCGGTAAATTCTGGCAATTTTTTCTGTGGGCACTGTCTGAAGCTTTTGTAGTGCTCAGTATTACACTGTCAGTCCTGACACGTGCATTTGACTGGTTTTATAACTTCATAGGGATGTGAAGAGCAGCCCTGGAAGACAGACTTGAAGTTGGTTACGTAATGGGACATGCTAGGAGTATTTTTCTCCTAGTTAGTGGGAGTGTGTATTTGGCTATTTTAACGCAATACCTCATACTGAAAAAAGGATCATTCCGAGGTTCTGACACACGTTTTAAAAATGATGCCCTTAAAAGATCTGATAGAAGTAATGTTGCTGTAATATATGAGCTATAATTTAGACCTCTGCTCCAAAACCTGAGTTGCTCAGCAGAATCTGCTTATTGGTACATCATTTTAGTAATACCTATAAAGTGTTACTTTTGTGCTTGTTCCCAGTGGAGCAAGAAGGATCAGATTTTAAAGGTACATAGATGGGCACAGGTGTCCTAACATTTTTGAAAATTTAATTTGGATAATTTTTCTGTCTTTATGTTTTTATTATGCTGACCTAGTGTTACCTGTGCTGTATGAATAGGTGTGAGCTCTGCTGCACAAGTGGGTTGGCGTTGCCTGGATGTTGAAGGGGGGAGCATGCAGGGAGGACTGGAATGCAGCCCAAATTCTGTGGAGGACTTGCTTCTGGGACCTCCCAGTAGCTGTTCTCTGCTGCCAGTTTAAGAGGGTGATTATATCGAACAGTACTGTTTAAAAGGGGAACAGGGTTATACAGACTGACATCTTGAGAAAGCCCCGGTTGTGTTAATGAAATAAATTCAATCAAGCAGTTAGCACACAGTCAGTTGTAAACCATTTTAGACAGAGTTCATGTCTACAATAGCTCCAGCCTATGCAAGATAACACGAATAACTTCTATCTTGGGTATCTTTTTCCTGGGCTGAATATTGCAGTAAGGTTTTTGTCCACAAACTTATGTTTATGTAATGCTATGCAAGCTTTTTTGAGAGTACCTGGAACTATCATATTCAAAAGTCTTTGCAGGTTCCCTCAGTCTTACTTGGAAGAAATGCTTACAATCGTTAGGAATTAGCTAAGGCAGTTTTCATATCAAAATGTGTCGAAGTGTATAGGAGGGGATTTTGAAGAAAGAAAAAAAGGAAACATTTAATACAGGGGGGAAGGAAGTATCTGTGAATAAGTAATAAGATTCTCTTGCTGTGGTGAGCTTGTACATTTTGGTCTAAGTACTTTGACTAGATAAAGAATGAAAAAATACTTTTGATTAAATAGCTTTGGGGTGCTGTATTTTTCAATAAATGGGTTGAACAGTGCTGATTTCAAATACCTATTTCTGGTACTTCTTGCAGTCTTAGAAGGAAAATATTCTATAATTTGTAATATGGGCCAATTTCTCTTAAATGGATAAGTATTTACTTATCCATTTACTGGCTGAATGGCAGGGCTCAGAGGGTTCTGATCGGCGGGGCAGAGTCCAGTTGGATGCCGGTAGCTAGTGGAGTTCCCCAGGGCTCAGTACTCGGCCCAGTCTTGTTCAACTTGTTCATCAATGACCTGGACAAGGGGACAGAGTGTACCCTCAGCAAGTTTGCTGATGACACAAAACTGGGAGGAGTGGCTGGTACGCTGGAAGGCTGCGCTGCCATTCAGCGGGACCTGGACAGACTGGAGAGCTGGGCAGAGAGGAACCTGATGAAGTTCAACAAGGGCAAGTGTCGAGTGCTGCACCTGGGGAGGTCGAACCCCATGCACCAGTACAGGCTGGGGGCTGACCTGCTGGAAAGCAGCTCTGCTGAGAGGGACCTGGGAGTCCTGGTAGAC
>NW_009260182.1:1138805-1174876 GCF_000687185.1 Egretta garzetta | reverse complement strand
CCGCCTGGATGAAGTCCTGTGTAGAATGCTCTAGGAGAGCCTGCTTTAGCAGGGGGGTTGGACTAGATGATCTCCCGAGGTCCCTTCCAACCCTTGCGATTCTGTGATTCTTTCTGGAATTGGTGTCTTTGAAAGTGTTTCTAGAGGTCTTTCAGTAAAGCTGCACAGCTTTTGTCCCCAAATATTTTTAGACTGAACAGGATGTTAATTTTACGCTCCAGTCTAGAAAGGACCCTAGCAAAGTCCCCATATTGGTTCATAAATAGGAATATACTGTCACAATACTTTTTATGGACTGAGTCCTGAATGAAGTACTTCTGTATAGATTTTATTTTAAATCAGTTCTTCATTAAAAAGTTCTCCAAAAAATTGTATGTTGATATTAGAATAGTAAAAAGATAATTCAGTTCTTTCTAAGAGGCACTGTCTTATTTACTTAATGTAGCATTTTTTAATGGGGGGGCGGGGGAATCCCAAAACACAGGAACAATAGTTTTAGGTGAACGGATATTAAAAGTTACTTGGATTGTCACAGAACAAAGAGATGTGTTTTTCAGATTGTCAGTGACCTTGTGATGCAAACAAGTGTTCAGAAACAAAGAAGGAAGGATAGAAACATAGACAGTGAGGTGCTTTTGGGTATGGGCCTTCAACAACTCCCTTTCCTCAAGTGCAAGAGCTTTGTTTCGGAAGGAACATCTAGCTGAAATGACACCAAGAGACTTTGAGGAGTTTGCTCAAAACCCTGCTGTTGGGGACCCTGTCTCCCCTTCTTCAGCCCATACCGGTCAGGATAGCTTTATTGACTTTGCAGTCTGGATTCTAATTCTACAGAACAAGAGTGGTTGCATTTCCATTAGGTATTGGAAAGCAACAAGCTGCTTTGACTCCAATTTATTTAAGTGTGTCTGACACAATGCTTTAAAAATCTATAAGGAAAAAAAAAGCTTGAATTAAAAGCAGCAGCTGTGGGATTTCCCTATGGTATAGATGTATTAAGGGTATAATGCTGTTGAAGCAAATGGCAAGGTGCTGGGGAATGCTGAGAACCGCACACACAAGGAATTTGTAATATTGTCCGGGCTGGCTTTAATATTTTTAGTTGTAAGGAGGTAATTTAAAAATTGCTTAATTTAAAAATTGCTTGAATTGTTACATTGTTTTATATGAATGAATGTTTCTTGTGAAAAAGAAAGTTTGACAAATCTGTAGTTAAAATTGTGGGGGTTTCTGTTTGTCACTTACTATTCTCCTGTCCAAAGTTTCATACGTGGGGAGCAGAAACAGTGCTGTGTGACCAAATGCATGCTGTAAAGAGCACTAACAAAAGTGGGAATAAAAACTTTGGGCCACAATCAGCAAATATCCCAAAAGAATAAGGCTTCTGAACAGAACATTCGGGGAAAATAGGACAGGTACACATCAACGATGTAGGAAAAGGAGAAGAAACGATCCACCAAGTTCAGTTGTCTCTGACTGAATCGCAATGTAAAGTCAGTCCTACAGAAATAAATCTGTACAAATAGAGCTGATTTAGCCAGAAGCAATACCTGTGACATTTTGTGTCCAGATGTCTGACTGTTTAAGGTGTTTTTAAATTAATTTTTGACCTGCTTTTTTATTAGTATCTCAAAACTACTGAGATGTTTAACTTCTCTTGAATAATTATTTAATTGACTAGGAAGGTAATAACTCTAAATGGCTGCTCAGTTGTCATACACCACTTAGACAGATTATTCCACCTTTAAACATGTTGAGTAATACTAAGATTAGTTCCACTGATGTCATAAGGTCTAATTGTGGAGTAAGTTACCATCATGTGAATGAAGGTGGAAGGCCAAACCCTTTGATCTAGTTACCAGATACCTTTGAACGATCTGGAGAATAATGGAAATTAAAATCTCAAAGGTGTATTTTAAATCCAGTATAAATGTCATTTCTTTCACATGGAACGTAGCTAAGGGCTTACACTCCAGCTTTACCTAGGCTAAGAGTTGAGTCATAGAGACACATATTCAAAGGCTAGACCACTTCAATGCAGCTCCAGCCTTTTTAGTAGCGTTTGACAAAGCGGAATAAGTATGCAGAGGCGTACGTGAGCAGCTTTGCTTTGATGTATGTTGTACCGTCAGTAGAGAACGATGAATTTTAGTTCCCTTCAAAATATTGAAATGCGTAAGAACTTAAAATTTTCCAATGCTTTCAGTTAATTTTTCATTGCCTTTCTCATAATTTGCTAGTGTTCTTTAAACAAACCTTAATTTTCCTGTGACTTTAAGTGTTAAGTATTGTTTGAAGTAGGACACACAAGAATTCCAGGTCACCTATTGTACTGCATTTATCATAGAACTACACTTTCTGTATTGAAATGATCCTAAATTAGTTTTCTATTTCTATCACATACATTTGCAATTCCTATACGAGAGAAAATTAATCACATATTAGAGATAGCATCTATCTATAGTTAACAAGAGCTTTACTTACCCATAAAAGCTGTAGCTCTCCAGAATGGGGACAA
This sequence comes from Egretta garzetta, assembly GCF_000687185.1. Classification (NCBI taxonomy): domain Eukaryota; kingdom Metazoa; phylum Chordata; class Aves; order Pelecaniformes; family Ardeidae; genus Egretta; species Egretta garzetta. Next base: position 1,172,358 of record NW_009260182.1, on the reverse strand, counting down.
TAAAGAATAGCTGATCTCTACCGTGAGCCTTTGTCCTTTACAGCTAGCAAGCTGTGACTAGGGGGGGGGATATTTTATAGCTTTCAAGCTGATGAGCAGCCCACAGCACGCTCACTCTCTTTTCTCCTTCTGTCTTTTTCTGTGACCCTGCTCTTCAAATGCATCTAATACTCCATAATTACTTAATCCTCCACTGCTGCTTGTGTTTCCAGTTCTTAGATGTCATTAACAGAAACGGAAACACAGTAATTATCATGCTGGGGGAGAACCTTTCAGATCTTCAAAATAATTTATATTGAATTTCCCTCTACTGTCATTCAGAAGAGTGATTATTGAATCTAATAAGGCACTGACTTCCAAGAGAGACCAGATCCCTCGTTAGCATCTAGGTACACCAGCCAGGTTTAAAGTGTTTGGCTCCTAGAAGCTACTTGTAAAATCTAGCTGAACCTATCAATGCCTGAATCTTACCTGGTGGGGGCTAAGCGCTTGAGAAAGCCTGATCCAAACTCATCTTATCCTGCTTCACGCTCACCTTTCAAGTTTGCGTGGTAGAAACATATGGGAGTATTCTTTTCTGTAAAGATAACATTAGAGCCTGAAGCTGCCATCTCTGGCTTATTACTTTTGATCAAGTAGAATGTTTTTTTTAATAGTCTCCATTTTTTGTAATTGTTATGAAAAAAAAGCTCTTTCAAGCAATAGTTTCAAAAATGTACAGGTTTTTTGGTTGCCTTTTTCAGCCCACTTTACTGGAGAGTTGAACCTCTAACAGGTAAGAGCCGGCTACAGGATGGCTTACGAAGTATGTGCTGTCTTCTATTCAGGATGCATTACAACCCCCTAGCGTTGCTGCAGCATGAGTTAGAGGAAGCACTCTGCCAGTTAATACTATTTAAAGATTGTTCCAGTGAACGGTTTGAGCTTCCCAGTGTGGTGCTGCCTGGCGGTGGCTGTGTATCGCGGTGTTTGTGGCGGTAGCAGTGGGCTCCAAGTCTGTAGTGCTCTAAAACTTTGCTGCAGTGTGGAGTTATAATCACTGTGGTGATTATAACACTGGAGGGAGTTTAGATTGCTGACTCTTAAAGATAAAAAGCAATTTGGTAATGAGCTTGGAGCCTGAGGATCCTGTTAAGGAGGTAGGGATGTTTTACTGACTCTCTTGCTAGATAATTAAAAAGCTGGTCCCTTTGGCAGGGCTTATCGTGAGGGAGGGCGAGCTGAATGCTTTCTGGAATTTTTTTTTCAATTGTAATGGCATGTTTTGCAAAGTTGCAAATTAATTGGAAAATAAAAGTCCTAAGGTAAAGATTGCTACATTACGTCTTGTAATGGGGAAAATTGCTTACGTGTGTTATCAGTTGCTTGCATTGTCACATTCAGAAAAAATGTGTTCTACAGATGCTGGAGAAATAGAGCAAGTATGTTTGACTGCTTAAAAGGGGCCAAGATTGGATTAAGCTGCGTGTCACAAAATGGTGAGACCTTCCTGCCAGTTCAGGGATTGACCAGATGAATTGGTTCTTGACCCCTTTGGGGTATCAAAGGTACATCTGTTTATTGAGGTTAGAGTGCGGACGGAGCCTTAAGCAGGACTGCCTCTTGCTGTCAGCATGGGCAGACGTGGTGATGTTTCTGAAGCGCGAGCAAGAGGGGCAAATGTTAGTATTTTATGGGCAGACATGGTAAGCTGTGAAACCCCAAAGAGGCAAAATACAAAGTACAGAGAGGATGAGTGGGTGTTGTTACTGCAATACGAGGTGTGCCAGAAGCATTCAGCCTCTGCAGGGGCCAGTACCAGTGTCTTTTGAAGTCAATTGGAATTTATTCCAATGGAACACTGGATCAGGCTTACGGATATGTAGAAAATGGTAATAACGGGGGGAAAAAAAAAGAGCTTTCCTTTGCAAAAGACTGAAGACAAGAAAGGAAACAAGATGAGGTATACAGTAAATGGGTGAAGGCAAGTAAGAAATCACATCAGATAAACTCATCTTCAGTGTCATTCATCATCTTGCTGCTGTGAATACTAATGGGAAAACAGAGGTTCATAATATTGCACAAAGCACTGACAAGCAGCCAGGTATGGAAATCGTGTGCCAAATGAACTGTGATTTTATATGCAAACTAATCAGTTACAAAGATTATGGCAAAATAAGACTGTGTGGAAATCCAAATTCGTAGAACAGCACTGTCAAGCTAAAAATGCTCTTTCTGTTTGAATTTAATCCCGGAAACCTGTTGCAAGAGGTGCTGCAGAAGGTTCTTACTAGTATCAGGTGCTGATTATGCTAGGTGCTGTATAAATGCACAGTGAGCAATTTTTGCGCAGGGAAGATTTGCAACCAAACTGTGAGAAATCAGAAAATTCCTTGTCAGTAACCTGCTGCAGGGTCAGTGGCAGAGGTGGTGAGGGGACCTGGTGGTGTTACTCAAGTGAGGGAGACACTTCTGCTCTGGCACAGCATTAGGTGGTCAGCACTGCTGAGAGGGGGGCAGCGTGCTCGGGTCTGAGACTGGCCGAGTGCTTGTACGGCTGCCGAAATAAAGCTTGGTCATCCGGGACTCTGCCTGGGTGACCTGAGGTATGTTTAAGCCTCCTCTCCTAGGCATGTCCCAGGGCTGACATACAGTGAGAAACTGCTTTCTCTGAAGATGTGAATGAGAAAACTTCTTTTCAGCAAAAGAAATTATCTAGAATAAATGGAGGAGTGTTTCTTTCTTTCTTAGTTGATGGATTGCTTTAAGTTAAATTAATCTGATATTCTGCGTTGTGATGTGTTTCTCATCTGAAGGGCAATTTACTGCTTTAATTTTTTACGAGGTGGAAATGTGATTTATTTGATCACGGCTTCAAGCAAACTGGGTTCTTTTCAGAAAAAAAAGTGGACAGTGGATACCTGTGTTGATCTGAGCAGTAAAATACCAGAAAATTACTTCTTGGAAAGGACTCTTTACACTGGGGAGTATACAGTGTTTCCATATCTGGTATTGTTTTTCTTCTCTGCCTTTGAATGCTAGTGAAAGGATATTTTAGTCTGGTTCACAGGTCTAGTAGATGCAGTTATTTTGGGAAAATCAAAAGATTTTTAGAAGAGGAACCATCACCAGCTTACTTGCTCAGCATGAAATTTCTGCAACTATGATGAAAATAGACCTAACAGAACAGAAGGGAAAGCGGAGGAGTTAGAGCAGAGGGTGAGCATAATGGCCTGTGATTGTGCTTCAGGAGACTTTTTTGGGGGGAAAGAACTGGAAATAAGCTGATCTACAACATCCCATTAAGATCCATGGTGAGTCTCATGCTTTTCATGGGGACTTGTCAACACACAGGGAGTACTGCACACCACCACAGCGCTAGGAGAGATGTGGCTGCAGCCCTCCCAGCGTGCTGCAGTGCTGCATTAGCTGTCTAGGGGACACGGAAGATTTATTACTCTGCAATTCAGATTACTCTGAAGTACTTCGATAGGGAACCCATATTACCAAATACTGTTACTGGGCTTAGAGGCACACTTTTGATTTATTATGAAAATTATTAATCTTATCTGTAAAAACAAGTAACCACAGTTACTGGAGTTCTGCCCAAGATTTCCTAGAAAGAAGCACACATGTCTACTGTGCTCTGAATTTACTGTACATGCTTCTGTCCACCTGAGCATGCTGTTTGTCTTGGATTTCTTGATATTTTACAATTCTCTTGTAACTCCGGCCCTCACTGGGCTACAGATATCCCCAAATCCAGGACAAACTTCCATTATGTATCTGGAGCACTCTGGTCCCAATGCACATGCTGGAGACCCAGTTTGTGCATATTTAGCAGCCACGGTTGGAGTTTTGGCGATTTGGTCAGGGCTGTATTGGGATGTACCTAATTGTCATGTTCTCAAATTAGGTCTTTGCTGCTGTCACTGCTGCTGCTTTTCAAGCAGCTTTTACCAGTACACCCTCAATATTATGAGAAGAATTTGGCCACCAAAAGCTGGTCTATCCATGAAAAAGTCATGGCTTTAAGAAACTGAGGCTGTGAGCCATCTGAATACTCTTATTCACTTTCAGACTGACTTAGGTTGGTATTCCTAATTCATTAGACGTGGCAACTCTCATAATGGAGAAGCTCCTACCAAAGATTTTAAATTAATTGCTTAAAAATGGATTGCATTAAGTTGGAGCCATGGTTCAGTGTGTAAACAAGTTCAAATGGACGTGGGATCTCTTTGGACCTTTTTTTTTTTCTTGACTACCAAAAATAAAAGGTGATTGCCTCTCATTCTCTATGTGTAATTAAGTGTCCCACTCACTTTAGAGAAATATTCTTTAAACTTTGGATCATTAAAGTTTTTCTCTGCTTATTTCCAAGTTGTGGGTTTGGTGATTTTTTTTTTGTGCTTGGTTTTTATTTGGCGCATGTTCATGTTATAAGTTTTATCTTTCTCTGGAATAGGGTCTTCCTATCTTATGAAAATGTGGAGGTGATAAGTTTGTAGTAATGCGGTTTCATCTTCTTGTGTTGTGTGACTGTACTTCTTGAATAAAGCATCATCCAGGGTCCAGGATTCATTTAATGCAATGCAGTTTTAAGCAGGTTAGTAACCATATTTACTCGGAAAAGGTGGTGTCTATGCCTACTGTAAACTGAGAACCTTAGAGAATACCTCTAGGCAACGTCTCTGAAGATCAAATTACTTCTGAAAGTCTGTTTGTAAGTATCTACTGAGAAGAGTAAGGGCTGATGTTATAAACTCCTTTCTAATCCTTTCAACGTTCATGTTTTGACAATGAATAATCAAGCAACTCTGCAAGGAAAAGTGCACTGACCAAAATGATGAAAAATAAGATGTAGAAAAAGATGATATCTTTTAGTGAATAATGTGTTAAGTGTGAAAAGCTGGGTTTACTACTCAGGTCATCCTGTCCCATCTTTACTACTTGAATGCAATCTGTAGTACTTCAGGGACAGGAGGGTTGTCCTTTCTGCGCATTCATGAATTACCTAGATATTTCATTTTTCAATAGTTTTGTCCGTCTTTGTTCTCACATGCTGCAATTTTTATGTACCACTTCTTTATTCCTGTTTTGTGTGGTGCTGGTGCAATAAAAATATACGTACACCCACAGAGTTTTATGCTTTTTAGTACAGAATAAAAATATCAAATGAAAATGGAAAAGCAGCAGATGCCTGTCAGTCAGTGTGAATACCTTCAACTGAGAAAAAACCACCACCATTATCCTGCCTTTTCCTTGACTCACATTTCAAAGAAGCTTATCTGGAGTTTTTCTGTGGTGGACAGTGACCTGAAGGAATTGAAGTCCGTGATTTTGGGGGACCAGAAAGAAACTCCTCTTTTTAAGAAAAGGCAGATGAAAAATACCAGTCATTTCAGTCCTCATTTTTAAGAGATACTTCTGGAAGGCAAAGAAATTACTACCAGTAGATGTGATAGTTTGTGATCCTGGCTGAATTTAACTTTAGTCAGGAAGCTTTCAGGTGAAGATTCAAGTCGGTGGTAACAATGTAATGCTCTGGTTTCTTATTTTGTATGAGTCGCTTCTGCCAGGCCCACAGACTAATCAGAGTTGTCAAAACGTTATTCCTAGCCTTGTTTGGTGCTGTAGCAGTGTCATGGAAGAAATTCAGATTAGCTCTAAGTCATAAGCACCATTAGTCTCAGGATGGTGGCCAAACTACTGTGTGCTACAGTAGCTCTATTCCATGCATACTGGATTTGGATTTATTATCCTTCACTCCCATAACACTTTAAGGGATGGTGTTGGGACCAAATGGCTGCTGTGGTTTCAGTCCAGAAAGTTTTCACATTCTTGAGTTTCACTGCGAATTCAGCAGTCTTGTACTTCTGTTGTAGTGGACCAGCACAAGCCTTTATTGTGATACTGTTTCTTGCTATTGTAGATGTGTATTTGGAAGTCTGGTGGGTTTGTACAGGGGCTGCCAGTGGAAGTCCTCAGGCTGCTTGAAAGGCCATTGCACAGACTTGCACATGTGGAGCTGCTTCTGACCTGCTGCGTGGTAAGATTTATTTCTTTGCCGTTTTTATTTAAGGGGGTTAAACCAGGGTGAATACTTTCCTCTCTCCCTGGAATATCGAGGCCTTACTAATTAGCCAGTGAGTAAACTGACTTGTAGTGAATTAGAAATCTGTGAATTGCGTTAAGGTAGTAAACCCTATGCAATCTTAATGTGCATGCTTCTGAGCTCTGCTCAGCGGGGCAAGAACTGTGGAGCTGTGTGGCCAAGGGACAAGTATAATTACTGACTAGTGCAACCTTCTTTTACCTAGGAATCCTTTATTATCACAAATACAGGTCAGATTTCCATTCCTCGATTTTCTGGCTGTAATTTATTGGTGAAATTCTAGGTTGTCGTTGGCTTATGGTGAGAGTTTGTTCATATAGAAGAGAAAGGGGAAAAAAAAAAAGAGAAGGGATATTAATTTTTTCTATAAGTTCGCTAGCTGCTTTGATGTTGGGAGATAAAATTTCTTTCCATATAACTCACTTTTAAATCCTCTTTCCGTCAGGAAACTTTCTGAGAGAAAATTAATGAACTTTCTAATTCCTTTTGGCAGACTAAGGAATGGTTAAAGGAATATTAGTGGTGATCTGGAGGGTAACTGAGCAAATCCCTTGTTTATGAGAACTGTTCTGCCACTATGCATATGCAAAATATTCCAGGTGTTGTCTGTGCCAGGCAGATTTTAAATTAGCTATAGATTCTTCATTCTTCCCATCTGGTTCATTAAAAGGATAATTTGCCCCATAACATGTGTTACAATAGCAACTGGCTACACAATACCAACCTAGTTTCAGCAAAGTTTTTTGAGGTTTTGAAATTTCATTTTCTTCTACATTGGGAAGATTTTGGCTTAATTTTTATGTTTCCACAACCAGAGCTGTACTGGGGTGTCATCTTTGGAATTGAAACCTTGCGATTTCAATTAGAAGACTGCGTACATACCCAGCTAGGCTGGTAAAGCTGGTTTGGGAACGGGCAAATGTATCCCTCTGTTCTGCCCGCTATCTGCTGGGAGTGGGTGTGTCAAAGACTTCAATATTAGGGCCAGTGCAATGACAATGTCTCACTTTCATACTTTAGACCTAGCCCCAATTGCCCTTTCTTAATGAAATGTTTATTGATAAGTCTCTGAAATATTTAGGCTTTCACTGAACTCTTTTAGTCAAAACTATTCTGATAATCTCTAATTATTTCTATCCATGTGTGATGGCAAGTATAGCACAAAAGAAAAGCTAGATCCTGCTTTCTACAATTAGTATGTTTATTGCTCAAGGAAAAGGTTTAAAAGAAAGCATTAGATTCAGTTTGCACTTTATCTCTGTCAAGCTCAGAGAACTCATATTTGACTCCAGAATTCAAACAACACTGTAATAAGTAATATTAGTGAAATCTTCAATATCTTCTATGCCACTTTTTAATTACCTATTGTTATATAAATCTTGCTGTTCTTTTTCATTTTATAGTGGAGATGAGAGGAAACTTCTTCACTGCTGAGATTAATTTTTGGTGTCAGTTCTTTTCTTGGGTCCTCTGAATGTTTGAGGGTTTCCTTCCTATAATTTTCATTAATAGGTGGGGTTTTCAGACTGGTTCTCCTTCAGTTGCACATGCTGAGGCTCAAGAGACAAATTCAAAGCCTGCAGAACAAATTCTGACTTGAGGTGCTCTATTCCCAAATCTCTCCTTTGTGAGGCAGTGAATATTGCAGCATCAAGGGAATGAAGCAGATAGGTCCTACAGCTCAGCTGTATAAAAAGTGATCAGAGCCTGTGCTTGGAGGATCATTCCAGCTGACCTTTGGAGGAACTCTAGAAGAACCCAGCCATGCTTGTTCCTTGTGATATCTTCCTGAAATGAAATACTCTTCTAAATCTTTTGAGAGAAGAATTTGCTATTCTTAAATGGATACCTGAAGAGCAGTAAAACAATCCAGTAGCTTCTTTGTTCAGAGAAAAGGGCTGGTGCATTATACTTATGGTTTTATAAAATTGCTTGGAAATTAAAAAATCTGCATTGGTATTAACGTAATTTTTTAAAGAAAACATGTGAAATCATTGAAACTACCTGAACCTCTAACTTTGTATGGCACAGAAGAGCCTGTAAAATGCATTGTAAATACACAAAAAGATCTGTTGCTGGTACATGTGAACTTAAAAAGAGGAAAGGTAAAGGAAGGGTATGTGCAAGTATTTATGATGCTCAGAACTGCTTGTCTTCTGAGGTTGTTGTGGATTTTCTTCCTCTCATTCCACTTTAGTGATGGCAATATATCATTAGGCATGAAAAGTTGAGAGATCATGTTTTCCTCTTTTAGAGTGGAGTTGCATATATAATTTTTTGCAATATTTATATGATAAAGGAGTCTGTAAGGATATGTTTCTGTGTTTATATAAGATTTTGCTTATTGAACATGTAGCAAAGACCACAAAATTTCTTTGCTCACAAGAAGATCAGGTATCACTAATGGTATGAGCTATTTTGTTGAAAGGTAAGAGCTGCAAAATGCAGTGATCTATCAGTAATGGAGAACTGCCTTTGTATTCAACCTGCTGTTGAATTTAAAAAGTGTGGCACTGCAGGCATGTGGCAGAGAAGGCAGGTGTGGCATTGCAGGCGTGTTGCAGAGAAGGCAGGCACCCCATGTTCCTGCACAAGCGCAATCAGAGTGATCCCATTGCTATTTATCCCTCTTCTCATTGGTCCCAAGCCAAAGTGTCCACAGCCGCCACACCTGCAGATCCTATACTTACTCCCCCAACAAAAAAGAGAACTTATTTGTAATGGAGCCATAGTAAGTCTAGAAGCTTATGAATTTCTGGGAGGCTAACATCATGGAAGTCTGGATCTTGGTTGCAGTTTCAGAATTTCCACCTGTCCAGCACCTGTAGCCTTTAAGCCACAAAGGGATCCCTCTAGTAGAAGAGTTTCTGATTGCAGATCCAGATTACGATATTACTTTTGTGGTTAAAATCTGGGATCTTGCTATATTAAACTGGGGTGTAGTCTTTTTATTTTATTCTTAGTTCATAACACTGTTAGCTCTTCCTTTTTTCCTCTTTTTTTAATGCAGCTCTGACTTTAAAATTACTTCCTCTATCAACCATCTGTATCTTTCTGTAGTTTGTTTTTTTCTAAATAGGCTATTTAGTCCCTGTTCTACATACTGAATGTCTGTAGTATCACTCCTAAAGAATGCAAATATTGTCCATGTTGCTCTATAATGGATTTTATTTCTGGAAAATAAGAAGTTTTAATCCAGCATTTTTGTAATGGAACAATAACAGCTAAAGAAATATGGTCTCTGAATATTTCTGTAGAATCATATGAAAAAGAAGCTGAAATAGAAAGGAAGAAAATGCAATAAATTACAATCTCCAGGACCTAGTCTTCAGTTTAGCTGAGCCAAACTCTTTGTATAGCCTTGGGGTCTGTGAGAAGGGCCTGGAGCAAAGTTGGGGCAGTTCAAATTCCTGTGTAGCCTAGAGAAGCCTCAAGGTTGTTACTCTCCACCTACTTTTTCTTTGCCCAAAGAGACCTGGATATATGCATCTTTTCTCTAAATAAGCCACCTGTTTTATAGCATCAAGCTTATGCCTTGTAGCTTGCCCTTCAGCTGATAGGTTTACCTGTTTTTGTGAGCTGCTGTATAGACTGTATGCAACAACACAACCTGTGGAATGGGGAGTCCTTTGGAAACTAGCTAAGCTGGTTGTATGGTTCCTGTGGTTTCCAAAGAGCTATATTGGGGTAAGAATTTGGCCTATATTGCCCTATCCACTACATATTGCATAATACTCCCTTGTACTTATTGGCCTTTTTTCATGGAAGATGCAGTGTCTGATCGCGTTTCTTCAGTGACCTACAAAGCTTTTTAATATTACACACTCCAGATAATCCCATTGATTTTACTAGAGTTGACTGTGCAGCATAAAGTTAAGTGCTTGCTTCAGTCTATATTTTCATGAACAGCTGGGCCGGCAAAGGAAGGAGATTCTGGTGGTAACAAATCCACAAGCAAATCCAATAATTTGAGGGGGACAGAAAGCTGTTTTGTTTTCATTTATCAAATGGTTATGGTTATAAGGATTATTACTTTATATGATCAAAGTAAAGACTAAATAAAATTATCAGCACAAGTACTGCAGTATTCCAGTGCCTTCCAGCAGTTACCATGTTTAAGTGCTAACTTCTTTGTGCTCTTTGGTGGCAACTCCACTTGGGAGCAGTCTGTCTCATTCTTGGGTGGGTTTGTGGATTCATAGTAAGCAAGCCAGGAGGGACTATTAGATCATCATGGTCATCACAGGCCATTAAAACTTTACCTCATGTAGCATTTGTTCTTAACGCTGGATATAACAGATCTATGGTCTTTCTGAATTCCATAGGAGAAAAAGGAGTGGCTTGATGGGGATTGCCGGAGCACTCTAGCACTCAGAATTGATGGTTAATTTAGTTTTCAAAGAACTGTTTGCAGTGCCACTAGAGGAAAATTAAAAACTTCCTGCTAACCTGGGCCTTCAGCTTCATGTTAGTGTATGACTAGTCTCACTGTGAGACTAATGATTATCAGTGTAATTTTATCAAAGGATCTGCTTGTGTCCATGAGATGTAACCTACCATATGACTCAGTTGAAAATCCCAAAAGTGTTAATGTAAAAATTCCCTCCTCTGGTGAATAAATTACATTTCACTAGTCAAATCAGAGGGACCAGGTCTTCCTCCATAGTTCAGACTCTGAGCCAGATTGCGGTTTGTTATGCTATCTGTGAGAATTTAGGATTGGCTAAATTCCCTGATGCCTCACCTTTACTTCCATAAACTGATCTAGTCTACTTACTTGATCTCATGAGGAATAAATGATCTTTTCTACCTAACAGGGTTAGCTGGGAGGTAGCAACATACTCAAGGGCAGTGTAAGCCCAGCTTCTATGGAAGGACCTTGTGGCTGGTATGGATAGCTGAGCCACAGGCTGCACGGACAGTGGTCATAAGATTGTGTCCCAGCCTGGGCTGGACATTGGCATTGTGAGGAAAGGACTGAAAGAAGGCTAAGGGAAAAAAAAAAAAGTTTCTCTGTAGTTTGGAGCAGAACAGCTGGTTACGGCTTCTGGAGTTCATGGCAGTGTGGATGGAGGAGACCTCTGAGTTACTTGGTTGTACAGTTAGGGCAAGTGGTCTGCGGAAGAGAAGACAGGACTTTTTAGGATGGCAACTACTAGTGTGGAGTATGGTAAGTAAGCCTTGGTATGAGACATCAGAATCCTGAAAATATCACAGGAGCTGAGCCAGAGATGTGCTAACAAATTTCAAGGAGCTGTATTCCCCCCAGCCATAATGGAAATGGACCTACAGGCAGCTTCAGTCACCTGTGAGTGACTTTCAGCTGGAGAAACTAACCACTGCAGGCATGACTGTGCCTGTGACTGGAGCACATTTTGATAACTGAGGTGCAGCAGCTAAGTGAGCTCTGCTCCAGATTTCTGAGAACAGCTGACAGCAGTTTCTGTCGTTCAATACTTTGCGGAGAATGGAAGAGATCTGAACTGCTGATGATCCATACAGGTAGCAGCGAGACAGTAGAAAAACATGAAACAGTACACTGTCTCCTGCCTGGACAGCACACTCACTGCCCAAAGGTAAGATAAAGAGCTACTTAAAAGAATTCTAAGATGAGTGCATAAAAATAATCTTGTTTGGCAATTGGGGATAACCTGATTTTTGGAAATCTCAGAATATTCTCTTGAGGGTATCTAGGTGGCTTAAGATGACTTAGTAAAAGTCTGGAGCAACAACCGTAGCCTGTTTGAATCCCTTGTTACTCAAGAATGCCAGAAAATTTGGCCAACATATGGTAGGTGTCTCTTTGTAGGAACTAGCTTGTATAGTACCATGGCAGTTTTTCCAAAGCAAGTGTATCTGTGGGAAGAAACTCCTCAATCACCCGAGTGCTTTAGTAATTTCGTGGCCATATTGTATAATGTATTTAATAAAATACCTCTGCATATTTGGGTCATGGGGAATGTAGAGGGGCTCATCCTTCTGTTGGGAGAGGGGAAAGGTGGGATGCCACAGGGGCAGGACAGTTCTCTGTTGCGGTGAAAAGAGTGGGGATGGATTTACTTGAGCCGGTCCTCTTTCTCAGGAGGTAGCTACTGATGGTGGGTAGAGGCTTAGTGCAGGAAGCAGCAGTAGTAAATTAACATGCAGAAGCTTAGAAGAAAGGAGAAAATAAACAAGCGTGAAGAACTGCACTGCGTGGCACTGTTGGAAAAGAATGAGGAGGTGACTGTAGTGACTGAGGATATGACAAGAGGAGAGAATGAGGAGAAATAGAGCTGCTCTTACTTCCCAAGTCTGCCATAAGGGATTGATAGGGGCACATCCCTATTGTGAGACTTGGATCTGTCATGATCTTGCAAAAAGCTTTGAAGAGTGTATTTTCTGTCAGGTGAATGGAGCACAAGCCTGAATGCCAAAGCTGCTAAAGCTTGTATTGTGAAAATGAGCCAGTGGGCTTAATCCAGGTTTTGTGGTCTGAAACTGTGAAGATGATTAGAGTTAAAAAAAAAAAAAAAAAAAAAAAAAATCAAGCAATTTTCAACAATGTCCTGAGCTGGTCTTTGTCCCACAGTATGTGACAGGAGTTGAGAAGTCTTAAAAAGGCTATGAAGTAAAAGGGAAGGATTTTCAGAATACTTCAGGTACTGCTTTTTAAACCTTTTGAACAGCACCTCAGTGTCAAGATATAGAAAGTGCTGAATATGATCTGCAGCAGAAAGTCAGGGTTGTTTGCAGTAGAGGTTCTGCCACCTTAGAAGGTGGGCAGCAAGTGAAGCTGAAAATTAAAGGGCTTTAAAGAACAATATCATGCCAAAGGTGTTTGTGGATTTTTTTTACCGGACCCTTGAAAAGAAAGAAAAATCTGGCTTCTTATGGCAAGTGAAATATTAAAAAAAACAAAACAAACCCACAAAAAACCCTATCAGAAACAAAAACCAAACCAGAAATCGTCAGAAGTTTGTTGACACAATTCAGAATGGCACTTAGCTTTGTCTCACTGGATTGGTGATCAGGTCTTGCAAACAAGAGTCTGATAGTCAAAAGAAATCCTACACAGTCTGCATGCGGAATATGCTCTGTCTTTTGTAAATCTCTAGGACTTTATTGTAACAAAGACGACAAGAACAGGAGGTGGCTTAAATGGGCAAAATGCTATGCCCTGAAAGAAAATCACTTGCATGATGCCACTAAAGCAAGACATTTCATGTATAAAGCTGATGAGTCATTTAAATGATTAAAAATTTTCCTATCGGTGGCCTTCAATTACACAAGTAATCAATTTAGCTGCCATAATGCAGTATCTAATATGATGTGAAGTTGATATGATATGACTGCTGCATTATACATAATGCAGCTAAATTGTACCAGGGAGCATATTAAAGAAAATTAGCTTGCACATGATACATTTTGATGCATTTATGGTTGGATGGAAAAAGGTGAACTCACTGAGCATCTTCGTAAGTTAATATATGTCTGAGAGAAGAAACTCACATAATTTAGAGCGTGATATCTCTTGGGTAGCTTATTGTAATGAATTTCATTGAAAACATACCAAATGCTGGAGTAATTTCATGTAGCAATTAGGTCATGGAATCCAAAGGTCTCTTGGGCTTTGCAGATACACAAAGCGAATAATTCATTGTAAAGGAGAATATTGAATTCCTGCTTGAAGATATGTATCCTGTCGTTATGCAGACAGCTGGGTCTTGGAAAGGTGTGTGCTGAGGGGCAGGGGAAGAAGAGTAGACTATACCAGTATTCTCTAGGTAGCTGTCTGTACTTGGAGTTTTGTCCTAGGTTAACTGTTCATTATAAAGATCAGATAGAGGTAAATCAATAAAAAGGAAAGGTGTGTAGAGTCTTAAGAAAAGCCTATCACTCAGGAGTTGAAAGGCAACCAATTCTGCTTTGAAGAGTCATGGACGGCCCCCCTCAGCTACGGAGACTTCTGCTGAGAAACAGATGGACTGCTGTATTTTGTACTTAAACAGCACAAAGCTGAACTGCAGTGTGCAGTGTAAGCACATGCTGCATTTAATACAGTGAGGTATAACATCAGGATCTGACACGGGCAAGGAAGTGTAAATAGGAGAGCAGGGGGCAGTGCATTCTGCATATCTTTTTGAACTAAGAAATTCCTTGGAGACTGTTGGCAGCGGGCCTTTTAGTCTATGTTAAGGCTATAGATCCCTACAGACGCTTAGTGAGCTGTAATGGCTTCTGAAGTAGAGCCTGCTGCCTGCCAACCAGCTACGGCCCATTCATAGCTGAGGGTCTGACCCAAAGAGCTTGATTACTGTTTTGGTACACCAACTGAATTAGCACAAACCAAGTGAGAGAATGGTGGAATATGGCTTCTGAAGTAGAGCCTGCTGCCTGCCAACCAGCTACGGCCCATTCATAGCTGAGGGTCTGACCCAAAGAGCTTGATTACTGTTTTGATACACCAACTGAATTAGCACAAACCAAGTGAGAGGATGGTGGAGTACAGAGGGCTCTGTTTTAGTTAACTGCGGGGGGTGTGTGTTTTGCCTTCTTTTTCTGCCCCTCCCCTGCAAAGTATATCTCTATGGTGCTTGCCTCCGGGACACTAGTTGTTGCTTGCAAGCCTATATACCATGTTTTCTCAGATGAACTCTCTTGAGGAAGCTTGACTGTTTTTCTGCTTGGTTTACTTTACTAGCTTTCACTCTGAATTATTTTAGCAGTGAATATTTTATTCTCCATTTGAAAAATCGTGATAGGACTTGCCAGCTCTTTGTATCTTGCTATTGTGAGTGTATTAATAGCAATAAGCATCAAGTATGTAGTGTTCTAATTTGAGTCGCATCCATGTCTATTACTATAGAGATACTAAAATGAAAACAAGTTTAAACTTAAAGTTGGCAAACTTGTATTAACTTCAGACCTTTGTAATGTAGGTCAGAATTTCAAATATCTACTATCAACTTGAAGAAAAATTGTAGTGCTGCCCTTTCTACCCAGCTTCCCAAGACTCTGATAAATTGTGCTGAACCATGAGGGCATTACAGGCTCCAGTGTAATCGTGTGTACAACAGCTGTAGCACAGAACGCAATGGGATAGACCTAAAGTAATCTTGCTGGGTAGGATGCCATGCTGCCAGGCAAAAATAATCACTGAAGTGATGACTTCTGAAGGGCAAGTAGTGTTGCAGAGTACAGAATTAACCTTGGGAGAGCAGAGCAATGACAGATCCTTACTGTCGGTGCCATCTGTGTTTGGGATTGTCTAATTTCTGTGAGGGGCTGAGGAGAAAAAGATATGATATTTATTTTTTTTTAAAAAAAAGCTATCTGATGAGACTCCTGCCACTGTAAATCATCATCGCACCATTAAAATCCCAAGTTAGCATCACTTCGCTTACAGCTATGTGACTAACAGTATGATAGACACCTTTTCTCATTAATTGGTTTGTAGCTTTTCTGGCACATTTCATTTCTTTAAGATGAGGTTTTAATCTATTTCATTCCTATTTCACTATACAGACCAAGTTTTTTCTTATTTTTTTTTATTATGGTCCTGTCTTCTAGAGTTACCAGTCTTGAACCGGTACAGAGAAGAGGACAAACATGCAAAGCCAGTTCATGCTCCAAAACACTTCATAGACTGATTTACTGATACTAGCTCCGTATGGAAAATGAAGGTCTGGAAAAACATACCCTCATTCTTGCTCTGTGTAGGGTTTTGTAATGGAACAGCAGCTTCAGGGAAATGATCATTCTGATCCAGCTGCAGAGTGTGCTGTTGAGGAGCTCATCTTAGCCCTTAGAGGGAGCCACAGACTTGAGTATGGGAATGGAGCAAATCCAGGCAGGTTTCGTTACATCCCTCTGTGACTAAAGAGGTGGGGAGAGGATGGTTCTCAACTGGGTTTGGGGTTTTTTCTAGTTTTTAATTGGCAGCAATGTGCAAATCAGACACAAGACTGGTTTGTTGTGGTGAGTGCCCTAATGTATTTGCTTTTCTAGTGACAGATTTGTAGGGTTTAGACAGCCTCAAGCAAATGTTAATTCTACCTTTCCCCTTTCACATTGTCAGCTCCCTCCTGCACCATTCAATTCTAGATTCTGCTGTTCTTTTGATGCTGACACAGCAGGACTTGAAAAATTCAGATACAGATACTGTACACTGCTTCCTCTTAAAAAAATGAAAAATACAAAGAAAGACAAACCACAAAAAAAAATTATTAAGGCTATGGAGTTCACAGCCTTAGAAAACATATGATTGCCACATTTTCTGTTTATTTTTTTTTTCTTAATTGTGTCCCTCTCTTTAAGGAGGGAGGTGCATTAACTCCCCCTCTTTCCTTGTAATATATAGGTTATAGCAGAATATTTTTATGTAAATGACATGGCTAAAGTAGGTTAGATGGCTGTGTCATAAAATCCAAATGAAAATGCTGTTCTGCTGGCTCAGCATTCATCAGCATTGCTAGTGAGCTATTCAGTTCAGGGAATGGAGGGTGCGCATGCTCACAGGAAAATGGATGAGGAGATTTGCAGGCCTTGGCCAGTTAAGCACTTCCCCTTTCCTTAAAAATGATATTAAAATGTTTTTCTGTGTCTCCTCTTCTCCCTCCCTCCCCCTTTCCCAGCAGATGAATTCTAGTGGCAGTGCTGAGGACTGCTTAGCCACAAAGATACTACACCAGAGATGGGACCGTGTGTCTGGTCTCAGAAGATACCATTAAAGATTAAAGGAATACTCCAAACATAAATTTTAAACAGCTCTGAGCTCCTTGCAGAGAGACTGCTGCTTATTAGAGCATCAAGTTGTTTGGCAGTTATTGTAAGGTAATGACTGCCGCAAAAGAACTGCATTAATAGTAATCTTATATTTTGTGTATAGGCTGTTGAGATGTAATATCTTTCTGTAATGGTTTTAGCTTAGTTTGGACTGTTGAACTAGGGGTGACCAAGATGGAAGAGCAATGGAGAGGTCATTGTCCTTCTAAACTATTCAAAATGCTTCCCAGAAATGCTGGGAAGATGATGAACAGCCACAATCAGGAAATGGGCACCCTTACTTCAAATTTCCCTGTTCTTCTGAGTTGTTAATTCATCCATATCTCAATCAGGTCTGGGAAAGGAAGGGAAGAGAGAGAATTTTTATTTTGCAATAGAAAGTTTTATTTTGTGTTTGAGTTCTCCTGCTCCTCAGCTTTCTGACTCTGGGTTGGCTGGAACCGCAAAGCTCATCCATTGCAAAATACGAGCTAATCCTAGAAGGTAGCAAGAGCTTTTAAAGTAGGTTTGGTGTTTCTTCAAGATTGCCGTTTGAGTTTTGGACTCAAAGATTTTCCTAATTTTCTGAGAAATCAGGAGTTCATGGTAATTTCTTTGTGGTGCATCAGAGTATTCATTTGGAATATTTATGGAAAGGTGAAGTGTAACGAGAATCAGTGTCTACTAGGTTAAAGATTTGCATAGCATACCACTGGAAACACTTCCTGTACAGACAAAAGGTTCACTGACATAGCCACGAGAGAAGCAGCCCTTTTATCGCTTTAACAGGACCGTGTCTTCAATGAAAAGACAAATCGTTTTCTAGCAGACAGACACTTCCTCTGACAGGATAGGTTTAGAATTCGAAATGCTGTTCTCGGTTATGCAAGGAAATCTGTGACCTCTCATTTTTTGACTTTAGCTATGGTGAGTGAGTGTTTTCTTTGAATTTTTTTGTCAGACATCTCTCTTGTATCAGAATGTTAATTTTTACCTGAGGTCATTCTAGAGACCGTCAGTCACAGAGGGATCAAATATCTAGCTTTCTCTTAGCGAAGAGGGTGGGCAGGAAGCAAAGCCACGCAGGTACCTGTGTCTCGCTGGCGATCATGACATCCCTGTGTCTTATGGCTTGAAAACAGCGTAATTTTAAAGATCACTAACGGCCAGATGTGAGGAGGGCATTAACACCTAAATTGATGCCTCCCACAGGAAGACGAGCAATGTAGGAAGAGAAAGTTTTTACACAAATATTCTTTCATTCTGGATAAAGGGTCACAGCCAGTCAGGAAGGCTCTTACGTTTGGATCTCCAGCTGAGGAAACTGGCTTCTCAAGAAGCTTCATCACAGTGGGCAGGAAAGTGAGTCGAGAGGCTTAGAAAGAAATTAAGCTGGAAAAAGAATGAGAGGGAGAATTTTCCTGCAGTTCATCTTCCCCGTGATGGTTATTACAAGGGGGCAGATGACTATGTTTTGTACAGTCAGGGTTTTTTTTATTCATTGCCTATATCAGAGATGTCATTTAATTGTTTTGTAACAGTTCTTCAAGAGTGTTTCTTCATCAAGGAGAAATTCTGCAAGGAATTTTGTCAGGTGCAGAAGAGATTTGAAGTACTGGAATGGTGATTAGTGACTACACTTCATTGTCTGAATTATTGCTCCTTAGCACTTCTAGTCTGGTGAAGGTATATGGAAGTTGGACCTGTTGTCACAATCTTTCATATCCTGCAAGGTGCTCAGCATGGATGGGTTGGGTGTTGCCAGCTTCTGACGAAGGAGCTTTAGCTCCTGATGAAGCCTGGTTTGGGCCAAATACCTCATTGGCCCAAAATATTCAAAACTTGTATTTTGGGAACACCGTCTACCGTTAGTGTTTTCTGGTAAGTAGAACATCAGATGGTTTCTCAGCATGCCTAGTACTTACTTACATGACTGAGGTTCTGTATACCTTTGGGATCTGCAGCAAGGTGACCATATGTCTCCTTCTACTTCGTTCCCAAATTGTTATCAAATCAAGTGTTAATTAGTAAGGGAAAGGAAGGGACTGGTGAAAACACCTGGTTCTTCCCATTGGTCCTCTTGGATTTTCTGCCCCATAAAGAAACAGAAGTCTTACAACAAACTTAGCTACTGGTGAAAGCAAAGGGAGGGAGTTGATGCAAAACTACCACCCATGTGAGAGCTTGTAGTCCAAATGTTCTGAGGCAGAGTATTTTTATCTTGGACAAGAAACTAATAGCAGACTTTATCACGTATCTTTCTAGTTCTGTTGGATGTTGGCTTGTGCCAGATAGAGAATTTCTTTATCTTCCTTTTTTCCCCTTTGTATTTCCATAATTTTTTTATTCTGGGGTTGCTACAACCCGAAGAAGAAAAACTAAGACAGAGAAAGTTGATCAGATTCATTGCTGTGATTAAATGGTAACCTCCACATGTGACTTAAAAAAAAATGCCCGCACAGTTTAGTTCTACTTGGTCACCATTCTCAAATGTTTTTGGTGAATAATCTTCAGGCAATGCGTTGTTCATGAAGTATTCATTTAATCTCTTTGCTCCTGCTATTTTTGTTATGTGATTGCTCATTGAACATTACTGGTAGTTGCCTGAAAATTTGCTTGTATGCTATTTTGTATCTTGTGTCTCCATCCTGGGCTACTTCTGCAGCTAAATGCAGTTCAGAAATGGTGGTTCTTATCATGCTTAAATGCACATAATCCTTGATGAAGAGTTTGTTCTTTGCACTGTGATAGCTTCTGATAAGGATTTGATTTCTGTTCTGTGAAGTCAAGTAAAATAAAATAAGAAAGATGACAAATGAGTAGAACAGCAAAACTGCGTGCCCTGAAGCCTTTGCAAAGGCGAGTCTTTTTCAATTAGTGCCAAAACGTGGAGCCCCAGCTCTAATATAATTGAATAAAAGCAGAGAAACGAAGGCCAACCCCCCCCAGGCTCACCCTTTCTACACCTGACCAAGTAAAATAGAAGAAAGAAACAGCAACAAAGTCTTTCTTACCTAAGGTTTTTTCTTGCCAAACTGTATTTCTTAAATAAAAATTAAAAAAAAATAAAGCATAAAGCATTTTATTTTAGGAGACAAAATCTGTCTCCTGAGAGATCCTGAACTGCAGAGTAGCATGCATGTGAACTGAACTCTGTATAGCCCAAACGTGATGGGTTCTGAAATTCTGTTTCAGCTGAAGGCATCATTCAAGCATAATCTTTGGATTCACGCTTTTAGGTGAAACAGTGTCTTCTCTTGAATTTTAGTTTAGATCAGACTTTTTTTCTGCCTAAATTAAGATTATAGTATTTTGCATACCTCAAAAAAGTGCTACATGAATAGAAGCATTAACACAGTAAGTTTTGGAATATGAGGATCCTGGAAATCATGTAAGAGTTTGACAGATACCTATGTATAAAGTGGGTTTCTTGTAAGGAAATGCAGATCTGCTTTTGCTCTTCATTCTTGTGTAAACATCATGCAGTGGGATGCCACTCAGCCTGCAAATGTGATCCGTGTTTTGTTATGAGTGGCCACATCTTGGTTCGTTTCAGGAGATGGCCCCTTTCCCACAAAGTGCCAAAAGGAGCTGGGCCTCTGCTCAGAGCAAGCTGGCTCTGGAATCCAGAGTGTTTGGGGTTTTTTGGGTGTGTTGTATGTGGGGGGGTTTACATAATTAAGTGGCTGTTGGCCCTGGTGCTGAAATAATATTCCTTTTCTGATTTTGGTAAAATTCTGTTACATAGTGAAAAGCCACAATTTGCTTGAAGAACAGCATTATAACTTTCTTCAGTCACAAAGTGGAAAATTAAGTAACAGCATGACTTGCATAGTCTGCATGAACTGCTGAGAACTTACTCTTTAATTAATATTAATTTACTATTTATAAAGTGATAACAAGATTCTTGTGGCTTTTGTTACATCTGCTTTTAATTTTAGAGGCATTTTAATCAGTTTGCTGCATGACAATAGTTGTCAACACCAGGTAAATAGGACCTCTAATATGACCTACCCTGCTGAGACTAGTTAGCAGGCTAGGCTGGGAAATAATATGGAAACTCGTTTCTCCTCTCTTATCAGAAGAGATCAGTTCCCAAAGTGACATAGATATTGTTGGTGTAGGCGATACCTTTAACCATGACATCACTTTATACCCCTGGGCAGCAATTACACCCTTGGGAGTGTGTCGCTGCTGAGGGGAACCACTTGAGCTGAAAGTCTGAGACTTTCTCTACATTGAATTTCCTTCTGCCCAAGGGAGCAAAGCTGATGGGTTCAGTCAAGAATCCCTTATTTTTACCAGCTTGCAGTCAGGAGTGCTGAAGTGACTTTTTTTTTTTTTTTTTTTCTCCTGGCTTCTTCATTATTTCCCTTATCCTTGTCTGTTCCTCCCCCTTCCTTTCACTTGACACCTATCTCTACCTTTGGAGGATGAGATAAGCAGAGAACTCCGTCCCCGTAAGAGACGAGGAGCAGAATATGCCTGCATGAAGAAGGCCAGAGCAAGAATCAAACCTTTGCTGGGCAGGCAGGTCTGGGAGAGCTCCTTTGCTGCAGGTTGCTTTCTGGAGTACTGTCGGTGGGGTTTTGTCACCACAGTGAGTATAGTTGGAAGCAGGTTTATCTATCTTTTCTTTTTTTTTTTTGAGTCGTCATGCTGCAGCAAATTTTGCGTGATATGTATATTGACCCTGAGCTCCTGGCAGAGCTGAACGAAGAGCAAAAGCAGATCTTGTTCTACAAAATGAGAGAAGAGCAGCTGAGGCGCTGGAAGGAGAGGGAAGAAAAAGCACGAATGGAGGAGGCCGTGCTGAGAAAGACAGCGAGGCGCAAACAGAGTAAGATTTGTGACCTTCCGTACTTAAGAGCTGGGGATGGGTGGGCATGCGACTGGCTGTGGTGCAGCATGCATTACAAGGCAGAGTGCCAGCTGTCCCCATAGGCAAAAAGACAGTGCGGGGCAGCAAAAGCACCATGTTCCTGCTCCTTGTCTCTCAAGGCTGGTTCTTTGTCCGGGGGAATAGTTTAGTGTGGGAGTAAGGGGAATCATTTTGAAGTGCCTCTTTCAGTCAGGAGTCATTGCTCCTATTCTGTCAGTGGTAACAGATGTACCATGACCAAGTTTCCCCTCCACTTTTTTCGTCACCTAGCATCCCCACCCCTCAGCCAAGCAAAAGGCAGTCTTGCCTGTGCTGTTGATGTTTCTTGACTTGGCATTAAATGTTTCCAAGTAGCTGGAGTAGGAGATAAATTCATGAATTCGAGCTTGTTATGAAGGGCTGTTTGTGAATAAGAAGTGACGTCAGAACAGCCATACCATATGGGACTAAATTTCCAACGGTACTAGCAGACACTCTCCAAAATACTGTCTGGGGAATAGGACAATAGTGGGGCAACCATGTAAAAAAACCCAACAACCAAAACCAAAAAAAAAGGAAAAAAACCAGAAATGTGTTTTCATGCAATATGTAGTTAAACTATGGAGCTCCTTCCACAGGCTTTTATGGATGCTAAATGTGTGTGTTGATTTAAAAAGCAAATAAGCAAATTCATGGAAGAAAATATCAACAAAACTTCTCCAAATGTCACTTCCACGTGTCTGGTCTTGGGTCCACATGGTTTGGAATACACAGAAATACTTATTTCCTTGCTCTCTTCTCTGATCAAGTGGCTTCCAGCTCTTTCCCCACTCATAGGATGAAGTTGTTAGGCTGATGCAAAACAAACATTTTCATCTTGGAAATGTAGTTGCAGTGATTCCTCACTCAACAAGGAACTGTCAGAGATATGTCAAGATATTTGAGATATTTCCCTGTGAAACGCCAAAGATCTTATCCTATCTTTAAATCTATTAAAACTGGAATATTCAAAATTTCTAATAATTTCGGGTAGCTGATGTTGAGAAAGCGCTCTAACAGCCATGTGACTCTGCAGTCAGCATTTAAAGTGTTGCTCATCTTAACATACCCATGGTAGAAAGCTTTGCTTGGAGCACCTCAATGCTGATAACTATTGGATTCAATTGTCAGAGCTCTTAAAATGTTTAGAGCCTCTGAACACTGGAAAGTGCCCATTAGGTAGTTAACAATTCAATGACTATTATTAAAGAAATTTGTTTCAAAGCAAAACTAGTTTCCAAGACTCATTTGAAGCAAAGCCCTTTATGAAATGACTGTAGACTAAGTTACAGTGGTAGCCTGAAAATAAAGGGGGAATGTTCAGAATGCCCTAATCAGCTGTAATAGGAGTTTAAAATGTCCCTGCACAGGTGGCAAGGTGGACATTGGAAAACCTCATTCTGTTTAATTTGTTTCCTTCATGTTAGTGTTCTTACTGTGAATGGCCCTCTCCAAAGAGGGATGGCATCAAAATAGCTTCTCATACAGCACAAAAACCTTGTTCATTGTGATTGATTTGTAGCTGAGGAAAAATTAAAAATACAGTTCAGCTCCACGTACTAAAACATTATATCATTGAGATAATCTGTATTATGCTCACTCTTTCAGGAAGAGAGATGCAAAAATATTTATGTGATGATTTGTCAGTGTTGACACCTAAATTTCCATATATAAATTATACATTAAACCTGTTCAGCTTCCTGCTACAGGAGACCATTTTCTGGGTAATTCTCTAATTTATAAGGAATAGGAGAAAGGAGAGCAGCAGAATAGGCTATCGATTATATTTGCTCTGACAGAAGTATTCGCAAATACACATGGAGTTAAATTTCACAATGGCCCATTTCCATTTTACCTTCTTAAATTGCCAATTTGAGGCATTGCTTAGGTTTGACTTCTGCCCGCTGTTGGAAACTTTCTACTTCCTTCAGAACTATACCAAAGAACTGATTTAACATTTTTTTTTTTTTCAGGGAGAACTATTGGAATTAGATTTGAATGTCAGGTATATGCTGAAAATACATTTTGACTGCCATGAACTGATGTGGGCCAGAGTTACAAAAGATATCTTTCAGGCATGCTGGTCATTAACTGTACAGACACTTGTGACTGATTTCTACCGCACAGTTCCATAATATGATGGTAAATGGTCTCATAGTGGAGCTAGCTGCTTCTTTAAAAAAAAGTGAAAAAAGTCAACCATAAATTGCGTGTGTAAGATAGGAATCACTGTGCAATATTTTTGCCTATATGACTCAAAGGGTCAGACTAGATGACTATAATAATCCTTTCTTATCTTAAATATGTGATTTATTTTTTTTCCTGAAAGAAAAACATTTTTTGAACCTTGAAGCTGCTTAGTTTTCGGGCTTTGCTGAGGTATAAGTGCATTTCCAAGCATTCTCCCCCTGCTAGACAGCGTAGAATATGGAGTATTTTTATTCCTCTTTAAAATTAGTAGCTACTGGGAAATTTAAAGCTACCGCAATTACATGTTCTTTATTCCTTTGGAACTGAGGGATGTGAGTAGTTTCATCTGCAAGGTTTTGGTTTTTACTCTCTACTGCATGACACAGGTTTTATGTTTGTGCTATTTTGTTGAAGCCAAGAGTTATAAAGCCAAGCTTTATAGAGATATTTGTAGCCTGACGTATAGAAGAAAACAGAGGTGAGACTTTAATATCTCTATTGTCGTGCCAAGTTTCTGAGATCTTCTAGTTGACAGAAAAATGTGTATGTTGTTTGTGAATATGACATAACATTTGTATAAAATAATTTTTTGCCCCACCTTTTTGGTGTGGGATAGGGTGAGATAGAACAAAAGGAATTAATGACAATGGACACTTCTTTAACTAAAAATGCTCCAAAAAGTGCTTGGGTTTCATCTGGAGTCCTGTACCCCAATTGGCACAATTCTCCATCAGTTCAAGAGCTTACCTGCAATGGTACGTGCGAACCCAGCAGCACAGCAAAAGGGGTGGATTTTTTGAAATAGAGCAGTGATTGTGAAACCAATTTTTATTTTCTACAGTGACTTGAGGATGAAGGGTTCTTGTGCAAGGTTTAGATGTGTTGTCTTGCAGGAACCACAAATGCTTATTTGGGGAGTAAAAAAGTGGCATATGCAGGTCAAATTGGCCTTGTGCTAGAGTTAAATCATCAGCAGGTTTAGGCAATGGGAATGCTCATCAGTGTGATCATTTTTTTTAATTGTTTGGAAACTAACTAGCAAAGGCCCAAAAGCTACAGTGATTTTTATAGAAGCCCTACTGAATGTAGATTGTCCATAAATGTCCTATTCAGTACAATGACATTTGCTTCTTGGAAAACAAAAACAAGTCCAAACCATGAAATAAGGTGTAAGTTGTTGAGAGGGTTTAGCAAGCCAGATAGTGTAACTGTCTATTTAGTCTTGCTATTAATTTCTAAAGAAAATAATATTAGTCACCTTCAGTAAATGCTAAATTGTGCCTGTGTTTCCATTGGATTGTTTGGTTTCACATGTCTTGAGGAAAGGTTAAAATGGAAATGTGTATTAGAATGAGTCAATGTTAAAGGAATTATTTCACTTCGGGGTTGAATGAAACATTTTCAGATTATTCAACAATTTTAATTTTCTTCCCTTTTTAAAAACACAGATCGATGCCTAAAAGGGAGCAAGATATAAATATCACTTCAGAATGAAATATTTCCTTTATAAAACATTGAGTAAACTGTTCCCATGTTTTTGCTGTTTGTATCTAGCCTACATTTGTACCTTGCCTAAAAATATTAGTAGAATTTGAGCATCATTTGGGTCCTCCCAAAACTGCAGTGTTTAGCGAACTTATTTGAGGTAAAAAAAAAAAAAAAGTATTTCATAGCTTTAATTAAATCATGACTGCTGGCTTGTACTGAAATAGCTTCACAAGCGAGTTGAATTCTTGGAGGTCCATCTCCAGTTCATATACAAATTACTCCTGGGCAGATCCTTCAGCAACACATAATAGTAAAACAGGTTGCCTTTTACTGTGTTAAAAATCATTAAGGGAAGTCTCTCAATTTCAAGATCCCGTTGGGATTTGATGAGAGTTGACTGATAGGCAGCTTCGCAATTTGCAAAGAAACATATTTATTTGATTAGGCAGGAGCCCTTTAACCAGTATAGCTGAGTTGGGAGTAAGTGAAGGACCCTGCCAATTTGGGTTTTGACTCTGATACAGAATCCAGAGCTGTCAGCATACCTGAAATGAGATCTCAAAAACTATTGAGCATTAGGTAGCTGAAGGACAGCCATGTAGGAGGGAAGGTGATGCTGGTCTGCTGCTGCTTATTCTGACATTTATTCATTGTGAGCTGCAGCTCTTGATGTTCAGACAGGAGCTATTTGTAAGCACTCGTATTTACCTGTCTGTAACAAGAGTAGCTGGGAGAAAATTAGGTAGGCATATTATACAGCATGGCTATAAAATATTTTCTTTATCTAAATAGCAAAAATAGTTAAAAAATCATTAGAGAATAGGTGAAGCTATTTGGAAGCAAGTATTTCAAATCTCAGAGGTGGATGGTTAGAGGATGCACCAAGTGTCACATGTGAGGCCAGTGAGTGGGTGTGTGTTTCAGGGTCTCTATGAAAGGTGAGTGGGAGTACATGCAGTGACATTCTATGTTTTTGAACTCAGAAATGTGTTCCTCATTTATACTAAGGCCTCTGCACACCCTCATAATGCTTAGCTAAGATTTTATCTCCCACAGAGCTGTGCTCCTGGCAGCGTTCGTTGTCTCTTTCTCTGTATGATTGGATGTGGGTCTAACCGGAGACATCAGATGAGTCTTTCTGAAATTTCTGACTGTGTGCGGTCTTAAATTCTATAGAGCCCTGCCTTTTTTTTTCCTATTCAGATACAACTGAAAAAGTAAAAGAACATTAATGAGAACATTAGAATAACTTTTATTAAAGGAATGAGCCAACTAATGTGAAGTCATTGGAAAAGTTTTAATGTAATATTCACAACATGTACAGCAGCTTGTGCCATGATTGCAGTTTTGTTAGCACTGTGTACCTTGGGGCCAGAACTCAGCTGCTTGGAGCTCAGGCTCAGTGTGGCTGTGTGCTGAGGTATGGTTAAACAGCAGCTTCTAAACTGTTCAATTCTCCAAACCTGGGGCTAGAAAGAGACCCCCAACTGCCAGATGACCTAAATTACATACCAGATGGAACAAATCCAGAGGGACTTCTCTGCCTTCCTAGGATTATCCCTAAGTCTGTGCTTTTTAGTCTCAGATCTTGCCCTGCAGCTGACTTCTGTTTTGCAGAAAAGTGATGGCAGAATATTGCTGGCTACCTAGGCCTTATTATATTGGAGGCTTCTCTTGCACGCGTGCGATCCTCGGCACTCCTGTTGTCTGAAGCATCTGGTATCTGCCACTTTCTGAGTGAGGCTACTGGCTTAGCTGAGCCGCTGGCGTGGAGAGCATTCCTGTGTTTCTCTGCGGCATTGGTTCCTCAGCCTGTCTGGACGCAGTGGTGTTAGATGGGCTTTCTTGTGCATGCTAGTGCTCTGGTGATGGTACGAGGTTGTGGCTGTCTGCAAGCTCATGAATACGTGATATGGAAAGAGAGCAGTACTGCTGCCAGGGGGAGAATGGGATTCACCTGAGCTAATTCAATATTTCTTTGCTGATTTTGCCAGTTTTTAGCATGAATTACTAAAACATTCAGGGATGGAGGTACTAAGTTTTGATAGCAGGATTTGGAAGGCATGGGAAAGCTCAATGTACTCAAGTCAGCAGTAGATTTAGGCAGACGCTGATGGTGGCTCATTAACCTTCAAGTCCGCTCGTGTGCTGTGGTGCTAGGAAATTGTGCTGTAGCAGTATAGTTCTCCCTGCTTTTGTGGTCCTGTGTGCCTGATAAACGTAGTCGGTGCAAACCTGCCACGCTGCATTAAGTAGGGGAGTCTGGTGCAGAAAGTGATCCATGGTTCTGCATTCATTCTGTGACAGAGAACCCTTATTCTTCTGCTTTGTGTTTCCAGCAGACCCTGAAGTAGCCATGCAAACTTGTTTTTTTTTTTTATTCTCCATCAGTGGGAAAACCTGGATGCTTTGTGGTAGCTCTGTGTGAGAAACCAAGCCTTGTAAATAGCTTTTCTCTTTACAAGAGACAACTGGGACCAGGAATCAGAAATTACAGTGCTATGTTCTTGACTTTACTTTTTTATGCAGAAAAAAATCAAATTATACTGATGTGAATGATTTTACAACCTTTGACTCTGATCTGATGTGTACCTGCATTTTTATACTGTTTACGGTGAAAAGGTCATTAAAATGGACAAACAAGAGGCTACCTCTGATTGTACACAGAGTTAGAGCAATGTCTTTAAGAATGAGTTCTGAATGTTATCTCCCAGTTGAAAGTGGGCAAATTACAGAATTGTTATGTGTAACAGTGTGCCTCGGCCAGGGAGCCAAGAAAATATCTGGGACATACTAGATAGAGACCACATAAATGATAATTTATTTCTGTTTCTTTTTTTTCCTTCTTTTTTGGTTTACAATATGCAAACCTATATATACATATTGCATATGTACATAGCATGTGATAATGCAAACCCAGTTACCCCTGAGTGTTATGTACAGTTATCTTTGCTACATTTGTTAATTACTGTAGTCTTATTTGAGTAGCTGTTTCCTCCCTTAATGTTTGCTCTCTTGCAGTCACTCTTCCTTTATTTGATCCTGCAGGGGTCTATTGCAGCATAATTATTTCCATGGTAACAGGCTGTAATTCCATAAACAGAAGATTGAGTTTGTTATGTGATCAGGAAGCAGCTGGGGAGCCATGAAGGCTGATTTTTCAGCAATACTGAGATCCTGCAACCCTTGGTATATTAATGTAAATCAGCTGAATTTCTTCCTCCTTCTGCAAATCCTCCTTTAAATAGAAAAGCACACCACACACTGTTTAAATTGGAGGGTGTGTAAACTGAAATGTTGGGGGGATGCCTGAAGTTCAGAATTGTTACCCATTTTCTAGTTTTAAGAATTAAAGTGACTGGGTCTTTTGAAGGTATTCTTGGAAGACAGGTTCATGGTCCTATGACTACTGGTAGGGGCAGACCACAGAATTCATTATAGCAGATCTTCAGCTTATTGTGGGATTATGTTATTGTTATTACTTTCATCGTTACCTCCTAATTATTCTATATGTATTTTAACAGATTTATGGCATTTAATGTTTGGAAAAGTGCCTTTTGTCCTTTGAACAGTCTCTCAGAAACATACACAATAACTTCCTACGTTTTCTCCTTAGAAAGAAGTGAAATTGTGTGTGTTTGTATTAAAAAAAAATTAAATAAAATAAGCTCAAGGAACTGAGAACAGCCTAAAGCTCTCATTTTCATCCTAAAGAAGCCATGAAAACAATTTGCTTAGAAAGCCAAGGGTAAAATCTCATGTAGAACACATTGTGCTCAGACCAAAGTATACCAGATATCTAAAGTCCAAAAGAACAAAAAAACCCCAACCCTACAAGCACACCAAACTCCACAAGCTGTGGTTTATCTCTGAATGACAAAAGTAGATCAGGCTGATCAGCTTGATGTCAGCGGTGAAGCAGTGAATGCTCACGCAGCCTATTTCAAATGTAGAATAAGTTTCAGGAGACTTTTTTCTAGTGCAGAGAGCAAAAAGAAAAGGAATATTTTCTAAAGAGAGAGTCAAAGGATATTTGTATGACTACAAAGCTTTCCAGTGAGCGAGAAAGGAGAGTCAATTGCTATTGCAGGGATCTGTAGCTTCCAAGCAGGGGAACTGTGGTGGGAAGCCCAGCCTCAGAGAAACAAGACTGTTCATAGAAATAGCAGACGCTTTTGAGAAAGTTCAAGCAGACTTTGAATGCCATTCCATATTTCTGAGATTATAAATCAGTGATCTTCCAATTTTCTGAATTTACACTTGACACAGCCTGTAATACTCCCTGTAACAGAAAGGCAGTCGGGGCTCCTGGCTCTCTCTGTTGGTTTGCTGGGCTAAGCAGGCAGACTGCAGCGAAGTGACAGCGTAGCTGGGAGACTTGACACCAAACAAGCTTGGAGGAAGGAAGCTGACACCAGCAATATGTCATTTGCTCTGATTACTGTTATTTTTAAAGCACTTTTAATTAGAAGCGTGTGTGAAAATGAACCCAGATATAACCTAAAACTGTCACTTAAAAAAACCAACCCAACCCAAAACACCCAAACCCATAAAACCTCTGAACCCAATCTGTGGTTCTGCTCCTCTGTCCTGATAAACAGAGGCAGTGTAAGGCCCAGTTCTCCTTTGTGTAACTCCATTTGCTTTAAGCCTTGGTCAGAATGGGAAAGCTGAGCTGATTGGAATTGAAGCCTGATTTAGCCTGAGCGTTGCGTGCAGCCAGGATTCCCCCTCCCATGCACCTTCAGGTGCTGCCTTCCCTCTCTCCCAAGGTGGCTGGCAGTGTTCGTGTTCTCTGGCAGCGGTCAGCCCTGGCAGTAAGGACGCCCTGCCTACGCTGGGGACTTCCTAAGGGTAGCACAACGGCCAAGAGCAGCCTGCGGTGCCACATCGCGCAGCTCATGGTTGCACGCCAGTGCTCTGTGTGTATGAGCTTAGTAGTGCTGCTGGTGGAGGCTAATAATTCTTAAAGGTGAGAGCCTTGAGTTTACTATTGCTCTCTAGGGCATTGTTTTATACTTTCATTGCTGTTATAGAATTGACTGCATAAACACAAATAGAAAATATGATTTGATATTATTTTTGATTGTGTGTGTTTATATGTGCAAATTTGTGTTGCTGTTGGTTCAGGCTGTTAGGTCTCCAGGAAAGTTTTCACTGTGATCCCTTTGTGCTGCAAATTTGGGATACCTGATTTTGCATTCGTCTGGAGAAAGGAGCAATATCCAGAAACCAATTTGCTGGTCTCAAAGCAGTATAGATGCAGGTTTAGGGGAACTCCATGGGAGATACTAATTCATGGAGGAAGCTACAGGTGGAAGGAACTGCAAGAATTAATGTTGCCTTCTTGTGGTGCTACAGAGTTGTTTTAGACAAAAAACCTGGTAGAATACTACAGCCAATAAATCGTCGGTCTGAAGAGTAGAGATAGAAAAGAATTGGTAAATTATTCAGTACGTTTTCCTGATAAAGCTGTGTTTGTTTCTAAACCACTTCCATTTCTACTCTCCAATCCAGAATAGTTTTGATGTCCACTGCTTCCTAATGGTAATTATTTGCAGACTGCCACAGTCTCTCCAGGAAAAGAAAAGTACTTTTGTGGTCGAGGCACAAGATCTGGGCCTCAAGAGATTTAATTATTATTTCTTGACTCTGCTTTAGGCTTTGTGATTGGCCACAGAAGCTTGCTTCTCAACAGAAAACATGAGGTTGCCTTGCTTCTTTCTCACCTAGATTGCAAATTTGTTCAGTCAGGACCTGTCTCTTTTAAGAAAATACTGTATTTTGCAGAAAAAAAATTTAATATTTGAGAGGCATCTTAAAGCAGAAATTATTTTATTATAAACAGCCCTCATTGGTGGTAATTCTCTGCTTGTAAAGCAGACACACTAGTTTCCTAAAAAAATTAAGGAAAAGAATTTTCTGTACTTTCGGCTCAGACCTTGCAATTGGTTCGACTGTTTGAAAGTGCAAGCCCAGTATTGTTGGCCTAGAAGAGCTGGCACTGACCACTGTGCATGTGATTGTGCAGGCTGCAAAGACTTTTTGTATGGCAGGAATTAGTTTTTGCAGTGCCAGGTTTTCTCCCTGGGCTGTTTATTTCTTTTCCTATACACTAATTTTTTTAATGTTATTCTGTGCTAAGAAGCTACCAAGTTGTATGATCAGATTGTACAGTAAAGCCTGTCTCAAACTTTATGGGAGCATAGGTTTAGGGGAAGATTTACATGGGAGTAATTTCTTGTAGTAAAATAGAAAGAGTGGTTGGATGTGAAAAAGACCTTCTCTTATTCTAATGAAAAACCTGAATAAAGGCATATGTCCTCAAATTGAATTGTTTTAAAAACAGGTTTTTGTATATGTAGAGGTCTGTCTAGTTAATGCTGAAGCTTATAATTGCCAGATTGTTTGATCCTGCTACTATCTTTCAACTTGAACTATGGATGTGTGTACAGTAGTATACTCTAGTGTACAGCAGGTAGTGCTGAACCAACAATATGTTATACTGATGTTTTCAAAACAGTTTATACATTTACTGTCTATAGCTTTAGAAGAGAGATCCATTGTTTTAAAAGGAAGAAAGTGAACAGTTTCTCAAGATATGTCTACAAATCAACTATTTGTTTTGTGGGGCTGGGTAATAATGGATAAGTTGTGCCTATGAGAAACGTATTAATAACTCTTTGGCACAGAAAACCTGGAAAGAAGCAAAGATAAAATTTGTCTGCTTACCTGAAAAGAGGGTTTTCTTATCCTTTTTCCATCTGATAAGCTCATAAATGAGCAGAAGTAGCAAAGTTGTCTCAGAACAGTAGGAGTATTTGCTATCTACCAGTTATGATACAAATAAATTAACATGAGGCATGTTTGCAATGTTTTCTTTAAAGTACTAAATGAAGGGGAATAACTAGGATATCCATATTCATCCCAGGAAAGAGGACATGGGCCACTTCTAAAACAAAAGCTTCCATTGGTTATGTGGGATCAATACTCATAGGAAATCATTCCATACTTCTCCAGATACTTTACCATGAAATGCAGTAGGCGAAAATCTTGCAGGCAAGTACAGATATGGCCAGTCAGTTCTCAGCAGATGGTGTTCAAATGCTGTATCCAAAAAATACAACATAAATGTTATGTTGACAGGACCACAGAAATGTACAGAATAGGAACCACAATGAAATACATTCACATTTATAACCTGAGATGTAATCTGATAGACTCTGAAAGAGCAAATGCTTTTGAGAGTTATCAAAGGAAAACATTATTAGCTTAAATTTCCACTCTTCCCTTGAAGTTAGCACCATTAGGCCAACACTGGGAATTCGTATAAATCACTTTCAAATTTGATATAGAATATTAGTTTTCATTGAGAGATCCAATATGTTCGTTGCCTTCAGTTCGCGTTGTCAACGCTTGCGAGTGTGGGTTGGCACTGGCACTGCCTGCTGTCAACGGCCCCGCTTCACTCCCTCCTGCAGTTTTCCCTCTTCAGTCTGGGATGTCAAAAACACTTTATTCATTGTGCATCGGGAAACTTAATCTGGTTAAATGGATACTGTCTTATTGCAGAACAACAGGTAGTTGGAGGTGAGAGTAATTAAGCTGATGCTAGTAGAGAAAGATGTAGAAAGAGTGGAAGCAAAGACTGGCCACTCAAAGGGGCCCAGGTTTCTTTTAACTTATAAGAACATCAGAAAAACTACCTAGGCAAATGGCAGATCATCCAGTTCTTCACTTTCTCAAATGAAACAGGATGCCTTTTAGAAGCTGTGTGGTCATGCACAATTTACTAACCTCAATATTGGGGTAGGAGGGTGAAATCTAGTAGACTGTAATGTACAGGGAGTGAGATGAACTGCTGCGCTTTTATGGCCTTGTAGTCTGTGTTCATTAAAAAAAAATCCATTGTCCATCTTGGCAATGGTCTTTGTGGTGGAATCTCCTTTTGTGAAGAACAGTTTCAACAAATTTGCTAGAAATAAAACATACCAAATGGATGCACAAGAGGTGTTTCTACCAATTCCTTTTTATGTACCTCTAAAATGCATAAAATATCTGTGAGTTATACATATAAAAACAGAAGGAAAAGAGAAAACCAGACTAAGTCAGGTGGTGTATATGACTATGAAAAT
>NW_009260182.1:1074978-1138741 GCF_000687185.1 Egretta garzetta | reverse complement strand
GAAGGTTGACCAAAATCTGTTTTGTAAAGAGCATGCAGGCTTTTTTGGTGTTCTTAAAATCACTCTGTCAACACAGTAACCATAGATTTTTCGCACGGTGTCTTTCATGAAAACTGAACCAGAAACTTAATCCCTTTGAACTGCCTACCTGAACAGAAAAGCTTCTGCAGTGTTGAGTGGTATGTTCTGAGCTTATCGGCTTTCTGAAACTCCTCCTTCACACAGTGGGAGCAGAAAATTCCTGGATTTTTTGCAGGAGTTCCGATGAAGTCCCTGCATGCTCAACACTTGACATTCTCCATGTGCTGAAGCATGGCTGGTCACGTCACTGGTTGTTGTGGTTGTCACTCCATCTCTTTTTCCATTCTCTTCATTCATCCCTTGCTGAGTGAAGCAAGCAAATATATTTATAACAATGGAAAAAATGATCATAATACCTAAATTCTGGGAAATATATGCCAGAAGTAATAATTCCTTATTTTTGTGGAACTGTGAGCCTTTAAAGATTGTGTGATCTGGAGCATACAAACCCTTCCCCCCCCGCCCCCCCCAGTGCGGTAGACTGGTAAAATCTGAATATTTCATCCAACTTCTTAGTAATGTTTTATTCTGAATTGTAAATTGCAAGCTTAATGTTTCTGAATTGCAGATTTCCCATCTTTTTATCTATATTCATGTAAGAATTTGAGCCAGTATTTATGCTTTTGGTTTGTTTTTGGTGGCTGTTGCAGGTAATGGCAAACATGTGCAGTGGCTACGTGGGAAGGATGGTGAGGTCTGGGTCTGGGTTATGGGAGAAGCCCCAGGTGACAAGCCGTATGAACAGATATCAGAGGAGCTAATAGCAGAGCGAGCCAGGCAACAAGCACAGAAGGAGGCGGAAGAGCTATGGTGAGGATTTAAGAAACTGAATTCAGGGTCCACTTGGCATAATGGGAGACATGGCCTTGTAGAAAGGCGGCAGGTAATGGTGGGTAGAACTGGTAAGTATGTTTTGTGAACATTTGCTTTTAATTGTTTTGGCAATTTTTCAGCACGTGAAAAATGTAATTTTATTTTTATTGAATACTGAAAAATAAACCCTCTCTTTCATAAAAGAAGTGAAGCAAATGTTTTTCTTTTGGGGAATTCGGGTAAACTATTGACCAGTTTGTAAATAAATAAAAATGAAACAATCTGGTTTTGAGATTATTAAATTAGGAATGTCTGTTGCATCACACATCTATGTGCCCACAATGGGGATTTGGTACATAAAATCCTTTTTGAAATTGGTTTTGTATGCATATTGCTTATATTAATTCTTATCCCAGCAGTTCAGAAACTGATTACATAAAGTGCTGTGCTGGTGTTTCCAGCAGGGCCTCTTCCAGCTTTGGGAGAGATTCAAAAGTGTCTTGATGCTTGATATTGTTGGGAAGTAGGCCACCTGCCTCCTGTACTTCCTCTTGTAGGGCAGCACTGAGAAGTGGTAGTTTACATATCAGATTATTCTATATTATTCCTTTTCATATGAGATTCTCCTTGCTTATAGTGATTGCATGTTTAAGCAGGGATTAAAAGCTTCAACCTGTGCTCTGTATTCCTTTTACGTTGTTGGTACTAATAAACAATACAGTGTAAGAATTTGGCTGACATTTGCATTGATATTTGAGACACAATTCCCAATCGTACTTTTCTAGACTGACAGAAAAATCTGGGGTTTTTTCCAGCCAGGGAAGGAAAAATATAGGGTATGACTCAAAGACATCCAAGAAGTACTTTTCTAATTTAGAAGGTGCTATTTTAATTAGTCATTTATCAAAATTTGAAAGTGTCTGCCTTCTGGATAGTTTCCTCAAATCTGATTTGTGATAAGTCTCTTGTTAAATACATTTTAATTCTTTCCTTATATATTTCTGTGAAGTCTTATGCTAATTATTTGATGCAACCAGAGAGCAAGTGTTGATCCTCAATTAAAAAAAAAAAATCAGCATCTGAAGTTATTTTTATTTTCAATTTCTTTTCTGAAGGAGACAAAAGGAGGCTGAAATTACAAAGAAATTCCGGGATGCTATGGCTCAAGAAAAAGCCAGGATAGTGGCAGAAAAATGGAAAATAGAAATAGAAGATCGGAAAGCTGCCAAATTGGAGGAGGAAAAAATTCAGGAGGAACTGAAGGTTTGCATAGAAAAATTTAGCTTTTTTAAATAGTGTTGTTATATAGATTCAGAGTTCTTGTCACCTTCAGTGCATGTTTATTAATACGCTTTGAAACCCAGAGTTGTAATTTTTCATCCTGAAATATACAAATAACTACATGGTGTTCACTCGAACAGCTGGGCGAGTGATGTGAAAAAATTACACATCTCATTCAAAAGTGTCAGGACAATCAAACTGGTTATTCAGCTCACACATTAACAGGATTGTTCAGTCAGCTGTGCTCAGTGAATCATACTGGGGGAGAAAATGTACAATTGGGAAATGTCTCATTTTGAGTTAGTTTGCTTGAACGTATTCGGTGTGGTTTGGATGAGTTGTTCACATATTTAACTTGAAAATTCTGTCACTGCTTTCTTTAAGATAATGAGGGGTGGATCCTTCTCCTACTCAACATATGGGAAAAGTCTAGTTGGCTTTGCTGGGAGAAGTTTATTTGCCTGATTTTTGACTTCATGAATTTTCTATGAGCTCGGTTGTAATATTTTAATGTTTGCTTGAAATAATTTTTTCATTGTCTTGTTGAAAGTAACAATTTGAAAGCTAAACTGGAAAAGGAGGCCTGTGTCTACCCTTTTCATATTACTGCATAAAGATAAAAACTTGTTTAAAAATGAGAAAACAAAATATAATTCATTTAGTATGCAGGGAAATTATCACGGTCTTCTGAGTCTGGGATGTGCACTGTGGGACTGCACAAGATTGGTGAAGCTGGGTTTCCATGGAGAAAGCCTGGAGCAAAATATGATTCCTAGGAGATCTGCATCCAGTAACTTCCATCTACATGCCTCTCCCCTGCTGACAGCGTGCTATGTCATTTTTCCCTTCCTGGGATGGTGATTAAAGGTGTGGAAAGTGCAAATAGGCTCCCCCTTCGTCCCTTGTGATGGGAGGCATGCTGAAAAACTCAGTGTTAAATTTATGCGGTTTGATTACAAACTAGAGCCAGCAAGTTACTTGTCATTCTGTAAACTGTGGGACTGGGACAGGAGGGTGGTTATCTAGCACAAAGCAAGGGCGGCTCCTGTAGCCTCCTCTGCACAAAGTTGCTGATTTACCTTTGCACAATTAATTTGAATTCATAGGAGAGAGCAGGGCCTTTGAAATTTGATGTAAATGAGTAATGAAACTATACCTTTCAAGTGCCTTTATTAATGTATGAATAATGAGCAGAGCAACTAATTAAATGCTCTTTCCTCTCCTTTCCGGAAAGCAAAGCTGTCTTGAACAAAGACTGATACAGGCCTGTTCACTTACACCTCTGTGGTTGATTTATGGTGCACCTGATGGGGTAAATGTCCACAAGCTCACTGTTGCCCTTCTGTTTCAAAGAGACTCTTTCAAAAAGCAGCGTGAGCAACCTGTGAGACTTTTAGTGGCCAGCAGTCATAATTTTCTATTAAGGAAAACTAGTCTTTCAGTTGATACAATTCAGGAGGAATGGCACAGAATTCTGCTCACTTTCATATTGATGGAAAGGTGTCAGAGTGATCTGTGTTCCCACTGTTCCTCGGGAAGTGAGGAGGTATCCTCCATCCGACTGTGTGCCTGGTAGGAACAAGAATTACACTGCTGTAAGTGGGATGAGAATTTGGTTCAGTTTCTACTTTGAATTTAAAATACTAACTGTTGGCCAGGATTTCTTTAGCCCTGTTGGTAAAGTTGCCAACATAATTATTTTATCAAAAAACCAGAAACTTTTTTCCCCCTATGGTTTCCTTTAAATCAAGCATTTGAAGAGAATGTTTGTAAAAATTTAAATAAATGGACCATGATTTTTAAGACAAGACCCAGCAGAAGTGAACTCTTTGGCTTCAAAAATGAGTTTGGAAACAAGATATTATGCAGCGAATGTGTTGTGTGGGTTTTTTTTGTTTTTTTTTTTTAAACACCCCTTTCTTGAGTGTGCTCCTGGCATTTGCTGTGCTAATACAAAAACAGTCTAACTACACTTACAGCCCTGGGTCTTCAATGAGGTCTATACATTGAGATCGGTTAGGAGGGACTTGGACTAACATAGTGTCCCACCAGTAGAGATCCAAATGCAGGATTGATTGCTGGTACTATCACTGCAAACCTTTGCTACTCAGAAAAGCAGCTTATCTATTACTTGGTCTTGAAAGAGCAAATCTCGTACACAGTGCTGTAGAACTACTTCAAAACAGTAAGGGCATTTCCAAGACAAGTGAATCTCACAGGCTAATATGTGGGAGTTGTTACTTCTCTGTCCGTGGGCCTATTTAAGTTCACTTGGCTTTCCTTCTCCTTCCATTGTATATCTCCTTCCTTTTTATATCTACTATTGTGCAGTGGAAGAAGTACAAGAAATATTTAGAAGCTGAATAAGTGGAAAGGTATCTAGATAGGGAAATAGGAAAGTTATGTTTCTGGCATCTACCTCCAACTACGAAAAGTGAATAGAGCCAAGGTGTTGGGGGAAAAAGATGAATTAATGACTCTACTTATGTATGACTGCGATCATTGAAATAATGAAGAAATGTATCTTTCATGAATGATTCAGGGTGTGCAATGAGATGCAGATCAGTTAGCAAGCCCACTTTAAAATGTGTAAAATATTTAATGCATTGGTAATCATCCTTCTGCGATGATGACCAGATCGTGTTTAAAGCGATGAAAAGTACAGTCTCTGCTAACGCTTCATCCTCTTGAAGCATTTTGACTTGGGAGATTGAAACTCTGTCCTTTCTGCTGATGTGTTTAATTTCTAACCATATCGTATCACAAACACTTCCTTTTTAAAATGCTTTTATTCCTTTTGACCTATCATGGGACCTTAGGGCTGTCTGCATTAGATTAATGATATCTCGCATATCAAAGTGAATGATAATCCCTGTTTCCTTTTCCAACACTATTAAAAAAAGTATTGCTTTCCTTGGTGTTTCTTAAGCAGAAATGCTTTTAATTTATGATGCTAGAACATAAATGTTGACTGCTCTATTTCTTTGCAGTTTAATGACAGCTAGTCTTTTGTGCACCTATTGCAAAGGACAAATAAGAGAGCCAATTACTATCATTAATCTTTTTGCTAATTCAAAAAGGCTATGAGATCATAGGCTTAATTTCCTACTGTTATCAGTGGCTGTCATTAAGAGTCTTGAACAACGCGCAGAGCTAGGGCGAATTAAAGGTATGAGCATCAGCCAGCCTGGGGGTGGGGGTGGTGGTACCCTTCAGCTACATTTAGAAATGAGAGAGATACTCTCTCAGCTCGTTCTTCATGTGACCTACATAGAGGAAGAGAATATTAATAGTAAAGTACTATCTGTATGACAACATCAGATACTTGTCAAATTTAATAATATAAGCACAGTTGACAGTAAAGCTAGATTGCTTCTTAAAAATTCCTTGGCAGATGAAATGTGTGTTAACCAAAAGCTCTGTATAAACTTTTTTGGGCATTGTTTTTCTTCATGCATCAAAAAATATTCAGTAGGAGTTTTAAAGAGAGTAGCACTTAAGGAGAAATAATCCTTATTCTCTTGATAGGCAACAAGAGAGTAGCTGTGTTATAATTTCCTTCCCCCCTTTTTTTTGGTGCGAGTTCATGACCTTTAATTCCGGTTGGGATTGTGGTGAGTGAAGTGAGCTTTTTTTAAGACTTACTATGTCCTGGCTGTTTCCGTTCTCGTCAAAGATAACAGGTTTAGAATCAGCCTTCAGAGAAGAACAGAATTATTAGTGCTTCAGTTCAGGAAATCCCTAATAAGGACAGCTTATGCTTAATAGAAAGAACACACTTCAGTCCTGTTGACTTAGATGGGCTTTCAACACATGTCTGAGTGCTTTATTGTGCCCAAAAGCGCTGTGGACCTGATTCTTCAGACAGTTGCTGCCAGGTGTAGAGTACAGGAATACAGTAAAATATCACCATCGCCACTTACAGTACTGTGAGCTTCTTGTGATTTAGCAGCAAGCATTCTGTCCTGATCTGAAAAAACCTCTTGTCTCCAAGTAAACACCACGCACTTGAGTGGGCTTGTTAGCTTTAAGTGCAAATAAGCTGTAAGTTCAGCTCTGTGCTTTGCTGCACAAAGAAAACCCGAATTTTTCCCAAGGACAGCATACGTAGAATCCAGGAATGTGGTAACAGCTTTTCTCTGGGGTTTGGCACCCAGCTCATTCTGAAAATATCTCAGTTGGGTCCATTCAATCGCAATTACAGTAATTCAGTAGTACTTCATTTTGTTTTCTTTTGTGCCACCACAGTTCAGAAATTCTTTTTTTTCTGTGCAGTTGTCTCTCTAACAATGTTGGAAGGGAGGCAGCTGTTCGTTTCTGCTGGGAATCAGGTCTGCAGGATTTTTCTATCCTACTTGTGAGAAACTGTGATATTAATTTCAAAGAAAAATCTTTCCCCAGCAATGTCAGTAATGATTGCGCTGCTGAAGCCATTTTCTTTATTCTGGATCGCTAGTAAAAACCTAGCAAAACTCCGATATTTTCCATGGGTAAATGGGAAAATCTGAACCACTAATGAGGATAGTTTACACATCAGGAGTTCGAGCTGTGAAGAGTCTGTAAGATCCAGAGATGAACTGCATCTGTGGAAGTTACCCAAGTAGCATCTGCTCCAGCACATGCAATACATCTCGGATCTCTCCCAATCAGGAATAGTCCTTAGCTTTGTTTTCTATCTCATCTAAAAGAGGGTCTTTCTGAACCGGAGTATGTTGTTACTTCCCTATATGACCCATGTGTGAATAGCGTGTTCGGGGGCATGACTGAAATGTAACTCCTACATAAAGCATGACTGCATGTCATACACTTGTGCAAATACATGCACAGACTAGTGAAGTGACACAAAGCCTGTGTTCCTTTGACACTGGTAGTAGAGAAGAAAATAAGGTCTCTGCAAATGCTTTCTTTCCAGAGGCAAGTGAGAGAGTTTTCTCAGAAAGGGGTTGGGAAGGGTCAGATGTATTTCTGCTGATACTCCCTCACAGCTCTGTGGGAAATGGGCAGGTGGGTCTGTGGAGGTCGCTGATCTCTGAATTCAGGTTGCTGTGTCAGCAGGCTGTCCTGGAGCCAGGCACCAGGGACTTCCAGATTTCCTTCCTCAGAGCAGGGAGGCCTAAGGGCTCAGATCTGAAGAGGAGCTGTGCTCTCAGCTCTGTGGCAGGTCGCCTGAATGCCTGCCCTGGCTCAGGGATGATTGCTGGGGGGGGTGTCTCTGGAGGGTCACAGCATTGCTGGGGGGGGGGAGGGTCACAGCAGCTGTGGTGCAGCCAGCTAGCTGCAGCTCTCGGGGCTGCCAAAGATGCTTCGGGCCAGCCTGAAGCACTGAGGGAATCCCAGGCATCCTTTGCTTTGGAGAGGTGGTAACAAATGCGTCTTGTAGGTTTTGCGCCGAGCAGGGTGGCAGTCCTTCAGCTGCACTGCCATAAGACTCCCCAGAGAAACCCCAAGAGCCGTAGCAGCCAGAAGCTCAATTTTCCATTGGAAAAAAAAAAAAATCAACTGCTGTATTTTGGCTTTTCCTCAGTGCATTTTTTTAAATCTTTCTGCAGCAAAACCTAAATGCTGACCTAATCTCCTCTCATCTGCAGTGGACTGAAACATTAGAAGCTAACCATGGCTAATATTAAATATTATTTAGAGCTGGCTGTAGCAGAGCTATCAAACATTGTGAGGCACACATTTACAGTAACAAGTAACAAGTTTGTGGTAAATGCTCAGCTGCCAGGGGCTAGATAAGATCATTTAGCATGTTCAAATTCTCCGGTGGAGTTAAAGCTGGAGAGGATTACTGCTGCCTATTGAATTGCCAGTGTGATTTGTTGCAGCAGGTTGGTATTTCTTGGCAATTTGCAACTATGTACTGAATTGTCACCTTCCTAATTCTTCTAGAAGAGCTGAAAGGGTTATGGCACACAGTACAATCCTTCTCAAGTGTCAGGCAGAAGGTGATGTTTGTAGATTATTATAGCTCTTCACTCTCAGCCCTGATGTGCAGGATCGGGTTCACAGGGAGAAGCAGATAAACCGGTCGCTGTATTCTTCCAGTGGAGTGAATGTGAAAAGCTCAATTGTTGTTCATTTTAAATACAAACATACACTTTTTACTTGTACTTGGCAGCAGGATGACTTCTTCCCTGTGTCATACTAACAAGGGTTGTTTCTCCTCAGCTACACCTGTAAGGACTTGCAGAATACACATGCACATGCATCCATGCGCTAATTTGAATAAATAGAGTTTAAAATTTTTCTTCCTTTAAAAAGGAAGATGATATGAAAAAGCTTTGTGAATTCAGAATCAAGTGCCAGTGTTGTTTGTTGTCTCTTCATTGACTTAAATCTCCTTCTCACTAAAAATAAAAAAGAATAGAATTTTCTTAGACATTACTGCTTTCCATTACGAACTCAAACTCTGCCTGAATTCTAGTTTTTGGTTTATTTTTTTTAACCATGTTTATCTTTTTACTACAAATGCTTCAACAATAGCTGCATTAAAAAAACAAACTTATGACAAAACTCTTGTGTGATTTGGGGAAACTGCTGTGAGATTGATTTCCACCCCCCCTATTAAATTTACCTCATGGTTTGAGATGTTGAACAGAAAACATTTTGATAACCCAGGATTACCCCTGTGTCTGTCCATCTTCCTGAAAAGATAGCCTAGATGTATTGGATTTTTTTTTAGGTAGTGCAGATAAGTGAATAAATATTCTTCTCATAAGAATTAAAAATAGCTGATTGCACACTTTTTCCAAGAAAGGACCAAAGTCATTTACAAGCAACTGAAATATGGTATTTCTAATTCTATGGGGTATTTAAAAAAATATTTTTTTATTATTCTGAAGAAGCTGCTGGACTTTGAAATTAGTGCTTCATAAAAACATTGACTTTTCAAAAATACTGAACTGTCCACTCAACTGATCCTTTTAGGACTCAGGAGATAACAATGGGAGGATGATGCTAGAAATAATCAAAAATACTAGCATTAAAATTGACTGAAGAACAATACTAGGATTTTCTTTCTCAGAAATAATAAGAGCAGCCTAATGTATTGTTCATCATGTGTGTTATGGAACTGTTATTCACTGCACAGGTACTTCACTCTTGATACCCAGTATTTCAGGTCTCTTGATTTGTTGTATTATCAAGAAGATGGATCCTCTGCTGGTATAAACTGGTGGAGCTCCGCTGTGCTAAATGAAGAAACGTTGATTTATGTTACTTAGGGAAAAGGAAAAGAGGTTGGCTTCTTTCAAAGGGTGGACATTTGCATTTGTTCTGGTTTCTCACTCTGAAGATGGTGCGCTTGTCACTACTAAATCGCTTGCTTCTGTTGTGTGATCCCTGACCAGAACAACCAAACTGCTTTTGGTATTTGTGCCCTGGCAGGCATTAAGATAGGACAGACAACCCTTGAATGAGTACTTTTTCAATGTATTATAAAATAAAAACTATTTACTGTAGGGAAGCGTTAATCAATTAATATAGCCTTTTACTGAATTAATATAGCTTTTGGATAGTTCAGCCCCTTTCAGCCTAAAAAGAGGCTGAATTATAACAAGCATTTATACATAATATGAACTCTCATATAAGTAGCACCTTCAAACACTGAACGAGGAGAATCTATGTGCTAAAAAAACAGGTATGCAAGTTACTTTTTGCAGGATTATGAACCACATCATGAAAGCTCAGTTTTGCATCTCCAGAAGTCACAGACTAAGCTTAGAGAATAATAGAAGTCAGATTTTGGCCTCATTTTTTTAAATCTTTCCACTCATATTTGTAATACTTATTTTAATAAACCGTGGATTATTTTGGTCATGCTGTGAATCCTGATGTTATGAAAGTTTGTTTTCAAACTTAGAAAATACACCCTTTCACAAAGTTCACAGTGCACAAATATGATATAATAAAAAGGAAGCTAAATATGTCTGATTCCCTATTGAGATCGGGACCAATCCTGTCTGAACATAATTTTCAGACTTCACATTGAACCATGTGTTAAGAAAAAAAAAGTACCAGTCCAAAGTCTCTAGCTCTAGAAATATTTGCTCAAATATATCAGCTCAGCTGATCAATAGAACACATTGGTGCATTTGAGAAAATCTTTTTCTAGTTTAAAGTAATCATGGGAGGTTGATTTGGTTTTTTTTTTCCCTGTGCTCAACTATTGCTGGTCCCGTTGCAATGAAACATTGAAGTCTCACCGAAAGAGAGGAAAGTCAGGAAAATGCAAAGATCTTATGAAATCCCACATCTGACCTTTAATAACAGTTATTTAAGGAAGACAGAAAGATGACACTTGGTGACAGTTGTTAAACTAAGAACACCAGTGAATCAGTTACTGAATTCTACAGATTCTGTAATGATGTGTATACTGCTTGAGTGACAGTGCTGTCTCCAATGGGAGTACACGTCGACTTAAAACGAG
The DNA here is from genome assembly GCF_000687185.1 of Egretta garzetta. Classification (NCBI taxonomy): domain Eukaryota; kingdom Metazoa; phylum Chordata; class Aves; order Pelecaniformes; family Ardeidae; genus Egretta; species Egretta garzetta. Next base: position 1,128,138 of record NW_009260182.1, on the reverse strand, counting down.
CACTGCTTATGGATTGTAGCACAGCACAGGCTGTGGTGCCATGTGATAAAGCATGTTTTCCATATAGATTTCAGGTCTTAGATACTTACATGTTCCTTATTCCTGTGATACGTATGCATCTCGAAACATCCCTTTCTCAGAAAATCCTAAGAGGTGAGAAACTTCTGTTGTGCCTGCTGTGATAGGTGAGAAACCCACAGTTAGAAGAGACGGTGATTTGCCCAAGGTAACTCCATGGGAGGAAGCAACTGATGCAGTGTCCTAACTTTTGGCACATTTTTCCTCTTTAGTCACCTCTGGTTTACTTCATTTTGCCTAGAAAAGAGAAGAAGAGGAAAGACAAAAGGGTGAAGAACAAATAAGGCAGCAGGAAGAAATCCGAGCGAAAGAGTTGTACCTGAGCCTCAAGCAAGCTCAGCAGCCTAGTCAACACAGCGACGATGACCAGGAGTGGGAAGAACAGTGTGAGTAAAATTACCTTCACGGGATTAGTGTATTTCTAAAAGCAAACAAAAAGACACTTGTAGAATGGAGAGCGATGCTGCCAAAAATCTCTTCTACCAAGAGCAATGCAAAAATACGGTATTATTTTGCAGGAAACTACCAGCTTGGCCTTACAAACAGAAGTTACTGTGAGTTTACCAATTTCACATTTCTTTCTGAATAAGGATCCATGTCAATGCCTTATAAAATTTTTGTCTAATGTAATTAACAGTTTTGGCTTAGTAATAATAATTCTGGATGCAGTTATTTTGACAGCTTGTCCTCAGCTATCTCTGAAGAGATAAAATCTGTCTTCATCTGTATTTTAATTACTTTCATATGGTGATGAGGTCAAGCTATGATATCAGAACTGGAATTCACTTCATTTCAAAAGATTGCAATAAATAATACTTAGATTGTTGCCCTGAAAAAAATCCTTATGGTGATGATCTCACTCTGTGGAGATGCTGTTCCTTTTCAGCCACTCTGAAATTCTTTATTAATATCATCATTCTGATTAACTTAAAAATATGTTAGTGATTTTTAAAAGCCTATAAGGAACAGAGCAAATATATTACAATATATATGTATACATACATACTGCAGGGTCCACATTATGAGTAAATAAGACTTAATAGGTTATGGTGAATAAAATGTATGTCTGCTCCATCTGGAGTCTAGAAGTAGGAAATCTGTTTGCAGTAAGAACTGTGCATTTTTGTTGGGGGAAGACTATTTTTTTATTTCCTATATCTATACTGGTTTGATTACTCTGCAGAAAAAGGAAATATAATGATTAGAAAATTTTAGCTCATGTGAGGTTGTATTAATTATATATAGCATGAAGTTTAATCAGCTAATACTGAAAATGGAGTTTTAGGGTGCTGATAGTATGTGTGGCATGAAATACCTCATGAAGTAGGAAAAAAAATTGCTGTAGTGTTACTTACTTCCTGACAGAAGTAAATGTTTGAAACTATTCAATGAGTTTATTTTATGGTTTTAGTCATCACTCCAGGAGTTCCTGAAGACTAATTACTGAATTCCTATTACCTGGAATTAAATCTATATATGATACACTGGTGCCATTTTTGAAGCTCATAGCAGGCTACACTCTTTTTTTGATCGATAAAACCTCTGTATATTACACTGTCAATAAAGAGACAGTAATTATTTCCTGGAGAATTATCTAAATCCAGGTGTACCTGTTTATTCAGAAAGGAAAACTGTAGCTTTCTGTATTTTGGCTGTTCAAGAGCAGAATGAGTTGGGAAAAAATAGCCCTTTATTTTTGTAGAAAATGAGGCATCTTCAATTAGCATTAGCTGGCAACCTAGCATAGAGGATGGTATTATGTACTTTAGCATTTCTTTGATGGTAGATAAGGAAAGAAAATACATTTGCAACCATTAAAAAAAAATTAAAAATCCAGCCTATATTTACACTGAAATTATCGATAAAACAAAATACTGCGAACATTACTACTGCATTAAAGAGGTAGCTGAGGTTTTAAATTTTTGTCTCAGTTTTCTCAAGGAATGCTGGTTGTGCAGGGACAGATATCAGAAATGCAAAAGAGTAATTATGGGAGAAGACAGAGAGGAAAGGAATAAGCTATGAAAGGTTTTAACCATGATATCTGCAATGGCATTCTTGGTCTGTCAAAACACTTGACTGCATCGTATGCTGATGGATATACTCTACCACCAGTATTTTTTTTTATTGTGTAACCTTTGGAGTGTTCTATATGCTCTGAAGGAATTCTATCACTTTCAGTCTGTGTGCCTCGATACCTATAGACCTGGTCAACAGGGTGACTGGCTGCAGCTCACGTAATTTCCAGCTATCCAGCCTGGTCACCGATGATAGTGCTGCCGTGGCAAAACAAAAGCTCGGCACCTCCTAGCTGGCGGCACCACAATTGGGTTTTGCAGCCTGCTATAAATTCAGTGCTGCCAGAGTTTATGCTGTTATCAGTAATTGATTTAGCATTAAACTAACTGCAGACTAATGACCAGAGTGTATCACATCCTTATTTATCCTCTTATGCTTATCTCAATTGTTTCAATTTATCCCAGATGGCTTGAGGGCTTAGAACTGTGCTCCATTAGCAAATGGGTGTGACAATGTAAGATATGAAGATGCAGTGTTTAGTGCCTTATCTGAAACCAGTTCCTGACTGGTTTAGACTATGGCATCAGACTTTGCACTGAGCTTCCTGAGGAATGTTAACATCTTCTGTTTCCTTAACTTTGCTGCAGAAGCCAGAGCCTTCCACCAGACAGGCAATAACAAATATTTGGAAGTGGGAGCATCTGAAATTGCTATGGAATGACCTAGTACCTCACATTGACGAGATCTTTCACTTTTGATTTCAGTTCCTTTTTTTTTTTTTTTTTCTTTTTATGGTAATCCTTTCGTTTTGTCTTCAAATATCCCTTTGGGACACCAAAAGGAAATTTAGTCAAGTTAGGCAAAGCTATCCACTTTTCATCTTTTATAAGCAATAAATAAATGCATGAATGCATAAGAGAATTACAAGCAGATGTAATATTAACATCTTTTGTCTCTACACACCTGCAATGGAAACCATATTGCCCATTAGGAACAAAGCCAGGCTCCTTTGTGTCTTACCTCCTTGAAGTCAGCCCTTCATATTCAACAGTGCTGGGGGGTCAGTACCGAAGAGGAACAGCAGGGCTAGAGCAGCTATTGTGGAGAGCAAATGTAACAATGATATTGATGACACTACTAATTTATTTAGTAGATGGAATTTAGAATGTGATGAGGATTCATCTCTCCTCATCACATTATCTCTCAGCTGTTTATTGCCAAGGCAATAAGCAAAGTGTTGCTAATATTAGTTTCTGTTGTTCAGTTCAGTTTGCTTCTGCTGTTTGCCTGATTGTGCCAAATAACAATAAAAGCCCATAGAACCGCTGTGTTAATTGAAATACATAATTTTAGTGCTTTTCAATATACTAAATGACAACGTAGAGTAACTTGAGAAATCGGTACTAAAAGGAAAAAAAAGGATGTTGTAGGAGCAATTACACACTTGGATTTCATATAATGGATATATGTTGGGGTACTTTAGAGGGCAGTTGTGAGTTAATATGTGGAGCAAGTATATTGGTTGGCAAGTGAGATGAATAGTGGAAAAGACTGATTCGGAGAGTCTGCTGTTCAAAGCTCTTATTCTTTGAAACTGAGAAGTGAGAACTAAGGCTAAGCTTAGATAGACAAGTGTATGTATTCTCATTAGTTTTGGACCTTTCTACAGGCTGTTCCATTTTGTAGGTTTCTTGAGTATTCAAGAAACTATACCCTATATCACAGTCTCTAAGTGTGACCTCTCTCTGTGAGAGCAGAAGAGAAATCTGCAAAAGATAATAGGAAAAACTGTAGCATAAATGTTCATCTGATTGAATATTGCAAAAGGCATTCTGTTAGTACACTTACAAGCCCCTGCAAACTGCATCAAGCAATGAAGTGCTCATATACCATCTGACCAGCTGTACTCATCTCCAGACAAAAATTTATTCCAGTAAAAATGTAAACGGAGTTCAGTGACTTGATCTATTCTTATGCCTTTCCCTAAGCACCCACTTTTGGTCTCTGTTGGAAGCAGGATACCAAGCTGACTCATTATAGCTTCTTTTATATTGTTGTATTTTTATGTTCTTCTACAAACTATGCCTATGAATTTATTTTTGTCTGAATTTTAAAGGAATTTGTTTGTTTGGTACTTATCTTCCACAGAAATTCAAGCAAGCGAGTTTACTGGCAGGATCATTTGACAAAATGCTGAATTTTAAAGTGAGTAGTCCCCAGTTCAGCTATGCATTAACTAAGCAAGTGCTCAACCTTAAGTATGTGCTCACTGAACTTCAATAGGTCTCAGAGTGCGTTGTTGAATAGGGATGCGATTATTCACACGCTTTCAGATTAAGAAGATTGCTGAACTGGAGCCATAGTGCAGAGTATTTGTGGGAAGTTATTTTCCAGTTAGGAAATGGAAAAACACTGTGCGATTTGTATGTGCACTCAGAAAATTTGAAGATTGGATTTTATCTATTAAGTAGTCATTTTGAATTGCTCATAAACAAGCTTCCAAGAATTATTAACAAGGGTAGAGATGAAACAAAATAATTAAAAAATGAGGATGCATATTCATGGCATATGGGTTTTTTTCTGCTTTCACATAGCTCTGACTAACTCACAGCTCTTCAAAAGCACCAAATAGATTATACAAAATGAAGAGTTCCTAGTCTTTCGCAATTGATGTGATCAGGTTCAGCTGCAGCACAGCATGAATTAATCCTCATCTGTATCAAAAGATTTGGTATTAGAACTTTGCCAGGACTTCTAATAGGGATTTCCCAATCCTAAGTGAAATATAAAAGGCAATCTTGCATTTTCACTCAAAAGACAACTTAGGTTAGCATAGAGGAATAACAGATTCTTGTAAACTGCTCAAGGTAAACAAGGCAAACTCAATTAAGTCCTATAGGATCATAAGAGCTATCGCATACACAAGCTTTGTGGTTTCTTCTTTGTTGTTAGAGTATGTTCACACTGCAGGTCATGTAGGCATATCCAAGCTGTCTTTAAACTGTTTCTAGTAATGGTAATTGTATAATCATGATAGCACAGACCTCAGTCTGGATATTTTTACCAGTTTTCCAGGAGGGTTTGGTAACCCATTTTTGGCCTGCTCTACTGCAGCTACAATCATATTGGCACCTAAACTATATAAACAGCTCAGGCATTTCTACCCAAGTTACAGTGCTGTCAGGGCAAAAGTGTGCTTAATTTTGCAAGCACTGAAGTAGGATGTACCTGTTGCTGGTGTCACCAACAGCTGAAGAGAAAACTAGTTGTGGAGATGAACTTAGGGGAACTGGCTGAACTGTAGATTTCCTGTGAGCTTGACAAATCAATCACTTTCCTCATTTAGCCTCATAGAACGCTCTGCAGAGGGACCTGGACAGGCTGAATCTATGGACTGCAGCCAATTGTTTGAGGTTCAACAAGGCCAAGAGCTGGGTTCTGCACTTGGGTCACAACAACCCCATGCTGTACCTCAAATACTGGGTTCAGTTGTGGGCCCCTCAGTTCAAGAAGGACATTGAGGTGCTTGAGCGTGTCCAGAGAAGGGCAATGAAGCTGGTGAGGGGTCTGGAGCACAAGTCTTATGAGGAGCGGCTGAGGGAACTGGGGTTGTTCAGCCTGGAGAAGAGGAGGCTGAGGGGAGGCATTATTGCTCTCTACAACTACCTGAAAGGAGGTGGTAGTGAGGTGGGTGTTGGTCTCTTCTCCCTAGTAACAAGTGATAGGACAAGAGGAAATGGCTTCAAGTTGGGCCAGGGGAGGCTTAGATTGGATATTAGGAAATATTTCTTCACTGAAAGGGTTGTCAGGCACTGGAACAGGCTGCCCAGGGATGTGGCTGAGTCCCCATCCCTGGAGGTATTTAAAAGATGGGTGGACAAGGTGCTTAGGGACATGGTTTAGTAGTGGACAGGTATGCTTGAACTCGATGATCTTAAAGATCTTTTCTACACAAATGATTCTATGATTTTCCAGTCTGTCAGTCCTGACATTACTCCGTAACGTAAAAGATGAAGAAAACGTAGATTTGTAGTAATTCTTGACACTAGATACATGGACCTATGGTGATGATTTGGAGATTTTAAGGATGGAAGACATGATTCAGTTATCTAGTCTCTCTGCTGAAAATATTGACTATTGAATTTAATGCTTTGCAGAGGTCATGCCAGAAGTATATTTACTGTAAAAGGACAGCCAGTCAAGAAAAGCAATCTGTTCCTACTTAAGATGGTACTAGAAGTCCTGACTACTTTTGCTTTCTTATTGTAAGAAAGGCTGTGATGTGTGCTGAAATACAAGTAATGCAGAATTTGTGGCTGCTTCGATCTTAGAATATTTGTGCTATACTCGATCCAGGTATAAAGTTCTTATTTTTAGTGGGATGCTTCAGAGTCAGAGGGAAATAAGAATATTCATTAAATTCTATTGTAAAAAAAAAACCTACTACAGAAATATGTGCAGATTTACCTTCAGACTGCTCGACTTTCTCAAGATATTTGTGGGAGGTATCAGTAAGGGAGGGCAGTTCATGTGACGCTCATTATCTTATCTGGAGTGTAATGGAAAGCTTTTTGTACATTCCTGATCACAAAGGCTAGATGAATCTTTATCCACAATACTCTTTCTAGTCACCAAAACCAGTTATTGATGCCAGTGACTTTATTTACCCAACAAAGTCCCTTGACTGACCGATCAGTGTTTTAAAAGAAGCTTGGAATAACGTAGCAACACAGATCCACAGTAGGAGGTGTGCTAGACAATTCCTGAAGATAGAGGAATGTGAGGAAAGAGAGAGGTTTCTGGGAAAAACTATAAGGATACAATTCTTCAGATACCTCAGTTGGGAAATTTCATATTACGAAGAATTTTTATTGAGAGATGCATATATATGTCTATGCATATAAAATCTATATGCGTACTGTCCTAGTTTCAGCTGGGATAGAGCTAATTTTCTTCCTAGTAGCTGGCAGAGTGCTGCTATGGTTTGGATTTAGTGTGAGAAGAATGTTGGTAACACCCTGATGGTTTAGTTGTTGCTGAGCAGGGCTTACACCAGGCAGGGGCTTTTCAGCTTCCCCAGCTCTGCCAGGGGCACAAGGAGCTGGGAGGGTGCACAGCCAGGACAGCTGACCCCAACTGACCCCAGGGATATCCCACACCATATGACATCATGCTCAGCATGTAAAGCTGGGGGAAGGAGGAGGAAGGAGGGGACATTCAGAGCGATGGCGTTTGTCTTCCCAAGTCACCATTACGCGTGATGAAGCCCTGCTGTCCTGGGGATGGCTGAGCACCTGCCTGCCCGTGGGAAGTGGTGAATGAATTCCTTGCTTTGCTTTGCTTGCACACGCAGCTTCTGCTTTCCCTATTAAACTGTCTTTATCTCAACTTAGGAGTTTTCTTGCTTTTACTCTTCTGATTTTCTCCCCCATCCCACCGGGGGGGAGTGAGCCAGCTGTGTGGTGTTCAGCTGCCTGCTGGGTTAAACCACGACACGTGCATTTAGATACCTATGGCATGCAGCCTTCCCTATCCTAACATATATACAGACACATACACATGTATGTATATGTACATATATGTAAACACATATACATATATATGGATGGATAGGGAAGACTGCATGTCATACATCCTTTCAGAAAGTTTTATGAATTTTAATATTTGATGGTTGCAAACTATGCTACTTCTCTCCATTGTTTTGTGATGGTATAGTTGCATTAGGTACCAAAAATACAGTAGGAATGTCTGTTAAAAAGAGTATCTATTGCTGAGGAAAGTGGGGCATGAAGATACCTTGCCTTTTTCATTACCAGGCAGCCTGTGCATCAGTAGAAAAGAATCCCAGAAAGCTCCAGGCAGTCTGCCCTCGATCTGTATCCTGTGAATGTGACAAACAACGGCTGCTTTTTAAATGTCTTGCCGAGCTGCATTGCACTCATCTTCCTTGCTGTCTCCCGTGTTGTTGCAAACACAAAGTCCACATTTAAAGCAGTCGTTACTGAGTGGCTCTACAAAGGATAAATCACAGAAATTTTGTAACTAATATATCTGACCCATTGAAGTAGTATATTTAGATGACATTATCTGCCCTTGAAAACTACCTGCAAGATAAATAGTGAAACCTGTTACTTGTATTTTCTGTGCTGTGCAGTTGTTTGTTACTGTGTTTAGCAAAAACTACAGGGTATGTATTTAAATGAAACTGAAATCCTGCCAGTTGTATACATATGAAGCAACTATGACTTGTTCATTATGCTATCTTGATGAGCTGTTAGTCTTTAGTATATCTTTCTATCTATGATAATATTATATGACTCTAAGGTTAAAGGTCTTTTTTCTTTCCTTCATTTGCCTAGAGGGTTTTATTTCATTTCATTTTGCTTTGAGCGCTTTTATTTCTTGATTCCATTAAACCTTTTTGTAATTTGGACAAATCCATTTATACTTCTGCTTGCTTTAAATCAGGAGTGCAAACCAGAGGCATCCAAACAACCTAATGAAATGCAGCTGTCTGGGACTGTATCATGCATTCCCAGTCACAGGTACAATCACAGTAGAGTAAGAAATAGTGTGTGCACTTTATGAATTGGGTATGATCTAAGCCAAGATAGTCATGGCAGGATTGATAATTGCTACTGGAGGCAATAGCTTGCTGCTTTAATATTTGCTTCACTGGATGTTAAAGGTTTGTTTTGCACTGGCATAATTTTCCTGCCTGAAGTTATTTGTGTCTCAAAAAAATCATCAAAATGGGGCTTGAGGCACCAGAAGAGAGCTGATAGATGATGCATATTTGCAGTACAGTTCTTGGTGCATTTAAGTTATACCATTTTGAAAACGGGATTGTTAGAATATTAGCTTTAAAACAGAGAAACTTTAGTGAAAGATGCCTGACCTGCAATGGCCAGAGCAGCAGTCTCATTTCAGGTTATGGAAATATGTAACTCCCTGGTCAGTGCCATTGATAGGTGTGCATTAAATCTTCCAGTACAGATTCAGGTTCTTTATATGCAATTTCAGAGACTCAAGTGTGAGACGACCCCATCCATAGCACCAGCATGCCCTTTCCAATGGCTATTAATTTCTCCATTGTTACTGAAACCGTTTTAGACTGCAGTTTCCAAGATGGAGACTTATGTGACTTTAAGTACTGTAATGAAGGTAGCATATGTCTTTCAGAAATAAAGCAACATTAACAACAAAAAGTGACGTACATGTTAGTGTTTCTAACTGTAACTTTTGGGAGTAGCTGCTGCAGTTCTAGTTATGGGCATAGTTGCAAAGAATTCTGTTAAACACAGACTTCAGCAGTAGTTAACATTCTCCCTTGAAATGTAAAACTTGGTGCTCTGCCAGTGGAAAAGATGTCCTGAAGCAGAATTTCTCTTATTACAGCCAAAGCAAGTGTCAGATGTAATCGCAGTATGTAGAGGCTCCGTTATTGCCAGTGATCAGTTCATTGATAGCTCGAGTCTGGCATGCTTCATCTAATTGGTGAGCCTGTGTTTGAAGTATCAGGGAAGTCATCCAGTTAGGAATCTCTTTGGTAGTGCCTTGTCATTTATATGTTCTTAAAATCATGTCATACAAGGAATAAAGATGGTAAGTTGTCGTATAAGCAAAAGGGTAAATGGCTGTTTGTATTTGTAAAGTCTCTCCTCCCCATCCTTCCCATTCGTTCCACCCAGTGCGCCGCTCCAAAGCTGCAGATGAGGAGAGGAGCCACAAAGCACGCAGGGCCCGGGATGAATACCGACGACAATCCTTGCGTGCCATCCAGAAGGGAAGAGTGGCTGGCCTGAGTAATTTGTTCCAGGGGGCAAGCCTGAATAGCGATCAGGAAATAAAACTGAGTAGCGATGGTGCAAGACCTTTGCTGTCTCTCTCTGCGGCATCCAGGTTGGTTTGTACAGGAGTGACTTTGAAATAGTTTTCTGTTGAATTTCTCCCTCTCCAATGCCTGCCATTTCAACAAGCTCTTCTGCAGTTGCTGGAAATTCTCAGTCTTGCTCCTTCACTGTGACCAGAAAAACAATGTTTAAAGAAAAATGAAAACCGATTGAATGCTTAGTGTAAGCTAAATGCCGTTTATTTTTCAGACAGATTTCTTAGAGTTCCCACAGAGATGGGTCCTTCAAAAGTCAGTGTTAGATTAGTCTGCAAGGCTGTGATATGGGCAAGTCAAATGGACAAATTCTTAGGCAAGTCTTAAGTGTCAAGCCTAAAGCTGCCTGCTGCTTAGCAGCCCTGAAACTTTTTAGGGAGCTGTCATACTCCTAAGTTTCAGGGGGGTTAAGTTTTTTGGTTGTTTTCTTTTTTTTTTTTTTTCCCAAGCAAAATCAAGTGTCTTTGGTGTTTATTAGTCTTTCATCTGACTATTTAGGGAGCACCATGAATTGTAGAAGGGGAGAAGAACCCAAACTGGCAGATGGGTGCTAGAAAGTGGACTAGTCACTCCATTCCTTTCCTGGTTATTTCTTATACCAAGAATTTCTTATCATTGGATTCATGAGCACCTCCTTGGTGCCATCATACATCAAATTAAATTCCTGGCTTTTGTTAAGAGCACATCAGAGATGGGCTTTCCACTTTGCAGGCAAATTATAATTTCTTATAATTTGGCTTCATGTGGTGATGAAGGCAATGTGAGCACTGGAAGGATGGTAGCATTAAACACTAAAAAAAATAAAATTAATCCCAACAACCAATATCCAAGCTTGGAAAGGAAAGAGTCCCATTTCATTGTTTTTCTTTACTAGTCAGTGTAGCACCAGAGAGAATCAGTCCTTCATTGTTTGGAAATGTGTTCTGCTTTGACAAGTCCTTTGCTCTACTGTGTTAAGAGACAGAAACTCTCTGGTAACAACAGCCAAAATTCCCAGTTTGAGGAGGAATCAGGATTTCAGAGAGCGCAGAATCTTTAAAGTTACCATCAAATCAACTTGTCAGAGGAATTCTGTCATTATTTTTCCAAACTCCTTAAAGTTTTCTTCAAATTGAAGTAATAAAAACACTAATAAAAGTGGCAGATTTTGAAAAAGACAGTCCATAATTTTGACCTCAAGTTCTGAGCTTCTGAGGTGAGGTTATTTACTATAGAATTTGGTGGTGCTACATGTGATCCTTTTCAAAAAGGGCCTGAAAAACTAAAAAATATTCTGATCATTATCTAGCTCAGGCTCAATACTATTTATCTGTTTCTAAGCTATGCCTATACTTCAAAAAACAGGCAGTATTTATTTTTTTAATCTCTTAAGCCTCTTCTTTGTCCATGTAAAGGTATCAAGAAAAATAAAAGTTGCTTAAAACACGTGCTTTAACACTGAATATACATACATATATATAATTCAGCTTCTCACACCTAACACTGGTATGGTAAAGCAGGAGCAGGTGTGTATCTAAAATTTTACTTTGCCAGTGGCCTGGGAGGTCAAGCAGGAGGTGCACAGTATGTGGTTATTTACCTCAAGGGAACGTGGGTTCAGTGTTATGTCTCTTAAGTTTTTCAGCATGAAGCATAGCTCCTGTAGTTTTTACCTTGCATTGCCTTTTCTTTGAAAAAGTCACATGAAAATAATATTCTTTAATTTTTACTTGAGATCTTTCTTACAATTTTCATATAGCTTAGCTTCCATTTGATTTTTTTTCCTACTGTCTGTCTTATTTTGCTGAGCTTTCTCTTCCTGACAAAACTCTTTGGCCCGCTTACTCATTTTTAACCTTTTGCCTGCTGTGGTTTTTCTTTTTTTGCTTTTGTGGTTGTATTTCTTTCCTCCTGCCCCTACTGGACAAGCTCAACCACAGTAGCTGTGTAGGAACTGACAGAGCGACTTTGAGATTTGGCCCAGGGCAGAAAAAATTGTGGATTGGACAAGTTTTTCAAAACTAAACTGAACTGGAGAGAAATGAGTTAAGAAACGAGAATGGAATGTAGAGTCCTGGAATTCAAAGGGTTTCTTATTTCTTTATAGAAAACATTCAAAAACAGAAATAAGAAACACATGTAGTTTGGTTTTTTAATGTGTGTCTATAACTGAATTCTCACTTTCTCCCTTTGCTTATGGTTGTATCTTTAAATTTTGATGAATGCTGGTCAGATCTACTCACACCTGTTTGTGTGATTTAACGATAACTACTACGTTCACTGTGGGCTTCATCACTTGTTATCAACAGAATCAATCAATAGTTTTAGTAATAGTAAGACAAGCTGAAAGGAGGACTCAGTTGCATGTCATCAAGCAGACAGCATCTATCTTTTTGCTTTTATTCCTTCCTAAAGAGCACCTTGCTGTCATGAGTTGCAGAACCTTCATTGGTTTTGAGGATTCTTGATTATCTCACAAATTAGTTTAATGCTGTTTGGTGACTTCTCAGCTGATGTTCTAATTTTAGTAATAGTTCTCCGTTACATCGTCTAGAAACATACAACATGAACTGGCAGCTCCATGGCAGGTGGAGTAAGAAAGCTAGAGGTACGTAGCCAGCTACTGTACTGGGCACCGTGAAGTGTACGTCTCGCCAAATGAAAGTGAAATTATAGTACAAGCAGACATACCCACGCTAGCCTTCATCTTATTTATCTGAAGAACAGTAAAGAAGATGTGTAATTGCTGTGAACAGTTTGAGCACCCAGAAATCCATGGGACCTCCAACAATACAGAAATCCATTGTAAAACCTCTTTTACTACTGTTGTCAGGGTAAATGAGATTGCTTAATTGCAATGCAGTCATACTTTCATTTGGTATAATATACCTTCGTCTGTATTTGGGGTAGCTGGATGGATTTTCCACATTTTGCCTGATTTGCCTCCTGCTAGCTAAAATGCATAGGAAGTAGTAGAAACAGTAAGGGAGGCTGGCAAGTAGAGAATGCAAAGGGAACATAAGAGTTTAAACAAAACATTCCCTCTATTGTGCTCAGTGGTTTGGATACACAACCTATTGTAGCAGATTCTGATGTAAAATTTCTTGCTAGTGAAAAGGAGTATACTCTAAGTAAAAAAATAAACTTTGCTTGTCAATACATACATTGCAATAAAAATGAGGTGGAAAAGAAAGCTGACTGAAATGTCCATTGCATCTTTTGTGGTAAATTGTTTTTCAAATTAAGCTCTGTGCTTGAGAAAATGTTTAAGGTTCCATTATAAATGTAAAATAAAAATATTCTGGTTTCCATAAAACCTCAAAATAATTTTAAAAAGTTCAAAAAAGATTAAAATTGTTCAGTTGAGGTGTACTAAACAGCAGTTATACTGACTATTTTGTAGCTGTATGTTTTGCAAATATATATATAAAAAGAGATTAATATTTGTATTGTCCCCTGCTTTCATACACTGCTAATTCTCTGTATGACTTTCTTCCGTAATTACTTGTCTTTCAATGCAGTAACATCTGGGAGCGTCCTCCTAGACCCTTTTCCCGAGATGTCATCATTCGCTGGTTCAAAGAAGAGCAGATCCCTCGACGTGCTGGGTTTGAGAGGGACACCAACAGGATTGCTCAATGGTTTCACGGTAATACACTGGTCCTTCATTTCTTATATAATAGAGCTGTAAGTATATGTTCAGGAAATAAATCTTCCCAGCTTTCCTCACAAAAAGGAACATCTACTGACATTGTGAAACCTACTGTCTGTTAAAATAGGATTTTTGCATAATTCCTATTATTAGCATATGATTTTCCTGTTTTCTTTTTTCTGATTAGGTAGTCTGATTCGTGACTCATATCACCCAAGCTTTTTTAGGAATATTTTGGCCAAAATATACTTGCTGTAAAATAGCAAGCCAAGCAGGAGGAATGAGACCAAGATAGGGTGAGGAGGACTCCAAAATAAACAGGCAAATACCGTAGCAATATGGTATGTGGATGACTGACATTGAAGCTTTTGCTTTACCTGATTTGCAAGAAGGACTTAAATTCATCTCTGTTTAATCCCTGTTGTGCTTTCTAAACTGGGGTAGCATTTTTGTCCTTCTCACTTTATTTTGCAAACAAAAACGTTTTTGAAATACCTTGATTTTTCACAAAAAGACTTGGGAGGGTATGATTTTAGGCAGTTTTCATTAAATGGGAAAAACAACGTTTAGATCCATCATTTGCTGTCATACCTGCTGGAGTTCCAAGCATCTCTAAGGCTTTTGTTCGTATAGCATTTGCTATGCAACTGAATTTTAGATATCAAATTCATAGGTACAACATTGTATTTTCATAGGTATTAGCAATGATCTTTATATTTGTTATACTTAAACATGTTATGAAAAAGAAGAATTCTGGCTTAAGAGCTGACACAACTGAGGGGACTAGAAAGACTTTAAAGTTAAATCTCAATATTTTTTTATTGCTGCTTTTGGTGAGTCTGATATTTCGTTGTTCAAAGCGCTAAGCTGACCCTGATCCTATTTTTGTGATTCTCTAAGCGTAAGATGAACATGTGTGGGTGTTCTAAACTGAACTGGGCAAGGAAGATTTCTGAACAAGTTTAGTGTTTCATATATTTCAGATCTCTTTTTATGATCCGCAGATCCGTATGTGTTAGAAGACATCAGAAAGCTGCTATTTTAATTGGCTTAATTAGTCAAAGACACTGGAGTCAGTCCTGAGTAGCTTGTAAATGCTCCATATTTCCATTTCTTCTGAACAATGATGCAAACAGGGTATTTTGTTTTCTTATAAAAGGCATTTGGTGTGGTTTCTTTCTGAGAGACAAATTGATTAAAATTTCATTGGTGGACATTTTTCAAAAGTATTTTCAACCATGATCTTTCTGTGTGGTGCAATGGTAAATGTTTTCCCTGCTGGTGGGTAGTTCATGTCCATGTAAATTGACATGAGTAGTTATGAACAGAATTCATGCCTGAGGTTGAGGCGGCACCTGGGCTTGAGCTAATGCCTGTGCAGTCTTTCTACTAACTTCAGGGGCTTTGGGTTAGTCTGTTAATCACTGCAGGAATTGAGGAATTAATGATATTTCTTTAGTTTTGCAGATCATGCCGTTCATATATTAAGAAACTGTGACTAGCCAATGACATTTACAGAAGTGAGCAAAGTACCTCATTTGTCGTGTTCCCACTCAAGGAGCCTGACAAAGAAAATTGAGAGATTCCCAGCACAAAGCTCAGTGGTTTTCTTTGCAGAGATCCACGTGAATGCTGCTTTGGTACCTGTGTGCTGGGTTAGCACTTTGAGCTTCTGCAGCTCTTTTCAGGTTCATCGTAATCCTTAGTGAACAGCTCAGCTGCCTTGTAACTCCTCTGGAGTGGTGGAAGCTAAACACCAGGTTGTTACAGGTGCAGTGGTCAATGTTTTGTAGTTTTATGTAGTGTTTATGTTACATTTTGTAATGTAGACAAACTTCGAGGAAAAACAAACAAACATAAAAGAAACCCAGAGCAAAATATTTGAAAGTGTTGACATACTTCTTTTTTTTTTTTCCAGGAAAAAAAGCCCTCTTCACTGTATTGGCCTCCAATTTGGGGGTAGGGGGAGTGGGGCAGGGGAAGGCAACCAAAAAACTTTTGATCTATCCCAAAATCGTATTCTTTATTTACTTCTTACTAAAATAAAGATTGTGACTTCTATTGTATAGGCCTATTTAAGATCTTCTGTGTGGTGGTTTTGTACTGTATTTGGGGAACAGGGACATTATGTTTGATTTTTGTGTATGAACAAAAATACAGCAGAATATATCTGGCTAGTATAAGAAACTGGCAGTACAAATGAAAGCTGTTCTGCAAAGCCCAGAATCATGGCTAACCACTTGAGCCAATGGGGCAATAATATAATCATCATTTGGATAGGGGGATGTTTCTGTGGAAAGAACTGCTGCCTCATATTTAATGTTGCCTAGTGTGGTGATGACGGGTTCTTGAAACCTTAAGCATCTCTCCAAACAGGTATAATCAGGTCCTTCCTACCCTTGAACAACTTCTGTATTTTCTTATATCCCAGTTTTGGACCATAAAATGGGAGTATAATATTCTGCCTCATGTTAAGGGCTTTTTGAATGCAGTGCACTAAGAGATCTATTATAGCACTACTGAAAAAGTAGATATTGGTTTGTTACAGAATTACATGGTTTTGCTGATGTCAATAGACATTTGCTTACCTGCTTTGACTGTCATGTTGTTCAGCTTTTCAGCTAAAGCTAAGCATTAGCCGATTCACTGTCTTCAAATTGTACTATGGACATATGATATTTTCTAATTATACAGAGAAAGGTTTGAGACAGACATGTTAGGCTAAAATAACAAAGACCAAATAATAATGCAAAAATGTCTTTACCCTCGTATATTTGGCATTTGTCCCACATTAAGTCACCAAACTGATCTGGATTCTGTTTTAAAACATGTCTAGGGCATATTTGCATTTTAAAACATGAAAATGTCTAGGGCATTTTCACGGTATGTGAAACAGGGTAACGTATGGCATACTTAATGTACCTGAAGTTTTCTTTTGTCGTCATTTGAAGAATCAGTGCAAAATGTTTCATTTGGAGTGGTAAAATCTGCAGTAAAGAAAACCCTTTTTGAAATCTGAGCGTCTCCTTCCTTATTCACAAAAAGTTACTTCTTAAATGAGTATCAGCTTCAATTTCATCCGTCTCTATTTGTCTCTTGAAATTATCATCAGTTATCTGAACTCCACTAACAGATGTTTTTGGCTCATTCTGAATAGGCTTTACTGTTGTCTTGATTAAAAAAATTAACATGTTGAAGATACAAACTGTCATGTTCTGCTGAATTTTGGATGTAAATGCTATTATTTTTGCTATGCTTGAGTAGTAGATCCCTGCTGAAAATTAGATCATTTACCCCTTCAATATAGGGTGAGTTTTTTTAAGTTTGTAAAGAAAAAAATGTTGTTTTTAAATATCTATTTTAAAAATGTTATTTATGACTTAAAAGCATCTTTTATCCCTTCAGAAACCATTAGATTAGATGATCTTTGCTTCATTTGGATTGGGAAGCAATGAAACTTTTAAGTATGCTTACTTACTGGCCACAGTGCAATGATGCTCAGTTCTCAAACTGCTAAAATAAAGGAGAATCAGAGCAAGCAATTAAGGTGTCACTGAGACTATCCTGGGATATGAGGTAATTGGTGTCTGTATCTTTTGTACAAAACCCAGCTGTTTTGTTTGTATTGTTTAATAGTTGTCCTAGTTCTGGGTGAAAAGGACTATGCTTTCAGTTTTTTGACCATGAAAACTAAGAAATTGGTCTAAATGTAGTTAAAGGTAAACTCTGATCATTTTGATATCCAGGAAGTTAATAAACTTATCTGATTTCTTACTTGCTAATTGATGAATGTGGGCAGGTGAATCTAACTGAGAAGGGCATCCTAGTATTGCATCAAGAAGTATGAAACTTTTTTGTAAATCTGAATTCAGAACATTCTTTGCCGAGATCTCGGTTGCTGGTGCACCTTGAAAGTCTGGTATGTAATTTGGTGTTTAGAATGGGAGGTCTGTCTCTCAAAAGGGCTAGAAAGGGAGACACACTCATTGCTTTGGCCAAGTTTAGCTTTGAACCGGAATTTTCTTTTCAAACCTCTTTGCAACACATGCCAAGTGAAGGGGAAGTTACCAGCCTTCCCTGTATGTTGAAGAATTTTGCCAGACTCACACAGGCATTAGCAAATTGTAGGTTTTGGTTAACCGCAGGCATAAGGCACTGGGAATAGAATTCCATATGGCAACAAAACTAGATGCCTCTTCTTCCCATAAGTATTTCTCAAAAGGATGCTGGTGGCTGAAACAGACAATATTTCCATTTGTTTGCTCAGCCTTCCATTTGTCCTTTAACTGTTCTCTTTTGCTTGAAATCTGTTTCAGCTTTTTTTCCCATTCCCACTGGTTTGTCAGCTGTTACTTTTGATGGTTTTGATATTTTTTTTTTAACTTCAGGTGTTAGACTTTTCACTGTCATGTATTCTGTTCTGCATTTGGTTATTTTCCATTCAGAACGTTGGAGAGTGTTGCTGTTTACAGGATGGGTTGATCTCCAAATATTTCCCCAGCCTTAGCAGAGACCAACATTTTATGATTGTTGATGTTATCCATGATATAAAAGGGATCTCTCAGATGTATAGTGACTATAATATGGTATGACAAAATGAGGAATTTATTCATTGCCTGTCTGAGAGGTGGCTGTATGCCTGTTTGCTAAGCATCTACTGTAGCACTATCAGATCTCTACTTGCCTTCAGATTGAAAGGAAAGTTCAGAGGCTGATACCACAGATCTGGAAACATGAGGTGGTTGCCCTTTAAAATGTAATTGCAGTAGCATGGTTCCTATTGTGGAGAATTGTTTTATTGAGGGAAGTCAGGCTGGCAGCGCAGTTAGTAGCCAAGAGAGTGGCAAGTGGTGAAGAAGCTGATCAGAGCAAGGTGAAGGATGGATTGAAAAATGCTGAGAGAAGCAGAAGCTGAGTAATCCCTGAGGTCAGGGAAGCCAGGGAAGACAATTTTCAGTTTAACAGGATCATGTTGCAAATGTTTATAGATCAAGGTTTAATTTCAGATGGTTAATACTGTTCTCAGGAAGAAATTTGTTTTCAAGAGGAAAATCTAGTGGACCTAACTAGTGACAACGGTTCTGCAAATCAGATGCTCTCAGGAAAGGTTTCAAGACTCACTGTTTCTGGAAGTCTACTAATTTTTGAGTCCTCGAGTAGCAGTGGCAACACTGGTCATATTAGTATAGCTGAACCGTGGAAATATACCTTATAAAATATAGCTCATATTGTAACGTTTTCTGAGGGACACAGAAATGGTAGTGGTTCGGTGTGAACAACGTTTAACAGTGAATGCAGTTTGCTGCTTTGAACATAAAAGCACGCTTTTTCTTCTGCACTTGAAGAAGAACCTTCCCATCATTCAGTAAATGCATGTGTTGTAAATCTAGCAGAAGCACAGCCTTCCTGATGTGAATGATCTGTTTTCTAATTCACTGCTTTATCTTTATCTAGCTTTTACTTCTATTTGAGAAATTTCACAGATTCTCTGCTTAAGTAAACTGAGCCCCAGGGTTCTGGGATTTTTTTTTTTCCCCCTTCTAGAATTGTTGTTGTTGGGGTACTGTGTTGGGGAAAAAAAAAGATACAAGAACTTGTTAGAAATCTGAATTCATTGAGAGCTTTTCCACTGTCTTCCACAGGCCTTGAAAGACACATCTGAAAAATAGCTATATGCAAAGCTTGGTATCTAAAACATCCTGTGATTGGGAAGCATCTGGAATGGAATCAGAGAATTCCTGACTCAAATGATAAAGCCAGCTAAAATAAAGGTTGTCAGTTACAGTGTACCTGTTACCTTGCATGCATTTGCAGGACAGCTCTGGGTCTCTGATTTATGCAACTAAATGAAGAAAAGGAAGTGCGAGATTAAAAAAAGTTACAGAATATCAAAATTTATTTTCAACAATTGTCTGGGAAAGATTAAAAAAAGAAGCCTTTTGAGACAATAGATTTAGAAGAGACTATGACTTACTCTACCGAAAAGGTAGACTTCTCTGTTTTCTACTCTGCCAGCCTGTTCTCAGAGAGGGCTGACGCTGTTGTGATCAGCAGTTTGAATATCTGTAGACTTTGTGGCTTGTGAATACTGCGGGTATGCACCCAGGCCAACACAGGCTGATAGTTATTGCCACCAGGTCGATTTTCTGTAAAATGAGTAATGCCATGGTCATTCAGTATTAATCCTCATTCCTAATCTGCATGAATTTCTTCAAAAATGTTGTTAGGAATGAGCGTTACCTTTGCTGGGAATCTTGGCAGAAAGAACAGATACGGAACAAGTTTGGAGACCAAATTGTGCTCTCATCCCATAACCCCCCATTAGACAATGATTTGAGGCATCCTGCCAGGCCTGAGCAGGGAGGCACGTGCTGCTGTCACCCCTGCTGGCCCTGGTCTGTGGTTAAACAGAGCGCATTAGTATCTAAGGCTTCTTAGCCCTGTGCTCCCCGTCGCTGCTGAATTTGGGCACAGAGGCCAATGACGTTGGTACCACAGTGGCCACGCGGGGTGGATGAGAGCCCTCTGTTGTCTCACATAAAGGCATTGCTAAACACTGAATGAGACAAGTCAGGCTGGAAAACCTGTCTAGTGTTTGAAGGACTGATGATAGGTTCACTCTGGTTTTGCACCACAGCCTTTAAATAGTAATAATTCTGTAATTGTACTTTACTTTGAAATAATTATAAAGCAGTAATGTTTGTAACCTACACATAGAGGTTTTCTTGGGGCGCTATACATGAAACAGTTTGTCCTTGCAGTTTTGTATACATTCTCCATATGGGTGGATTTATACATAATTACTGGAGCCCTAATCATCTGTTTACTTGCTGTGAGATGGAACACTATTTTTTGTATTTCCAGAACATATTCTTATCAAACATCTGCTGGATGTTCTGGTAGTACTTTCCAAAGATAGTACAGTATTTGGAGTTAAGTGTTTAGATCCTATGGTAGATTCTGGTACTTGATTATGTCTCAGGTCAAGTCAGACCCATAACATATGACAAACCCCAAATAGTTCGTTGGCTCTAATTGAGTTCTCAGCTTCTTCCTTAAGAAATGAGGGGTGTTTTGCTGTTTTCTGAGAAATAAGATGATCCTTCATATACTAAGTCATTCCACTTAGGTCATAATGATTGTTTCAGTCTGTCGGTTCTTTTGAAGGCTTTGGAATTGCTTTTCTAATGCCATTACAGTTCCAAAGTGTCTACACAGACAGGTTATTAGCAAACAAAATAAATGTTTTAGGCTCATGGCTCCCCTTGGAAGGGAGCGAAGTATCGAAGTGAAGTAATGTGAGCTGTAACACGCTGCAAGGAGAAAGGAAGCACAAAAGAACAGCAGGGAAATTGTAGAATGAGGCAATTGAATAATTAATGTAAATAGGCTAATTGCTAATGTGAAACTAGCTTTCTTACTCTATTACAATACATTGTCCTTCTTGACTGCTTTTTAACTGGAAGCTATATTCTAAAGATTAGGCATGTTCTAAAGATAGAAGGCAGCAATTTTTCTGGACAGGTATTGTAGACACTAAAAATGAGAGATACTAAAGAGCATGTGACCACAAAGGGGAAACAAGTTTGAAGTGTTACCGGTTTCATGGATACAAACAGGCCAGGTGCAGTGCCCATACAGTGCACTGCTGGTCAAAGGGTGGTTTTTTAAAATAAAAAAAGTCTGTTCAAGTTTGTGCCAGAAAATTCTTTGCATTTATGAAAAATATGCACCAGCTTTTTCACAGAGTTTACTTCCAGGTGAATTTACTAATTTCTTAATGAAAAAATGTTTTGCTATTGAAAGTCAAATTGCTTTATGTTCTGAAGACTTCTTGTCCCCTTTATTTAAAACACTTCAGGATTTTATTCTCCATGTGCTGCTATTACAGCATGACCTAATGAGCAATTATGATTTCATTTAGTAAGCCATCATGGTAGCTTAATGTTTTTACCTGTAATTTTAGATTACAATTCTGTGCTCTGTCTCCTTATAGAGCTGGATTGTGTGTGAGAACATTTCTGTATTCCTGCAGCTCCTTCAGTCAGGGTTTCTTTATCACATTACATAAAACAAAGAGAAGAGGTGTTCCTGAAGGGAAAGCTCTGCTGTTAGTGTTTGGAAATGGAGAATTGCTTATGAAAAAAAAAGTGATATAAGAGCATGAGTTCTTTGGAAGAAGTCATATATAAAGACTTTAAATTGATCCATTTTAAAGAAAATAAGGAATGTTAGATTCAAGTAAAAAGCCCTGGCATTTACAAAGGTTGTTTATGCTAAGACTAGAAGAAATATGGTCACTTTTTATGGTGACAAAAGCAAACACGGAAGACCCCGTACATCTGTCCAGCAGCCTGAATGGTTCCCTTTTACACATATTGTAGTCTGTTCCTTACATGCTGGATCAGGCTTTCTCCTTTCAGTGTCAGTTGTATATCGGCTGTGTTAATCAGTTGGTTAGTTCATCCCCGCGCAAGGTGCACTCAGGTGTCAGTCGCTACAGCACAAGACATTCAGCTCATACCGTCTGTCTTTAAATGCTGTATCTGGATGCTTCCTGACCACCCCCTCTAGCGTGCCACAGGTGTCCTCTGCAGAGCCCTGTTAGTCTTGGATGAATTGCTGGTACCCTGCTTATCGTTAGTCTGTATCTAACTGTTGATCAGTCATGCGTTCAGCTCTTGTTCCTTTGCCTGCGTGCTTACAGTAACATGCTTTCTATTTTACAGGCTTCTATGTATTTTATTCAGCATATGCTAGACTAAGCTATATTTATTATTTTATCTGCAATATTTTCTCTTTAAAGCATGCTTTCTATTTTACAGGCTTCTATGTATTTTATTTAGCATATGCTAGACTAAGCTATATTTATTATCTGCAATATTTTCTCTTTAAAGCACAGCAAATACTTGCAGGCCCAAGGTCAGAAAATGTTACTGGTTTCCCAGCAGATAGCCTTCTTACTGGTCTTTCTGTCTTGCTACACGAAGTATTGAAACCACAGTCCTATTGATCCAGCCTCAGTTCTAAAGATTACAAGTTATTAATTCGACAGCTCCTTTGAAATAATGCTATTTTCCTGCTAAGCAAGCACAGCTCTGTCAAACAGGGTATCAGCAGGTATGGTGTGTAGTCATGCAGGGGAGAAAAGCATGCAGCTGTGCAAAATTATGTTGCTGGTTTAGCTTAACTCCAGTTCACAGAGTTAGGAGCAGACTGTGACACTTAAACTGCTTTCACCACAGGACATAAACAGGAGGAGATGATACGGAAACGTTTCTGTGTCACGTTTCTGTGACTCTGTAGGCACCCGTATGTGCAACTTCACCATGTGATGCTGGTATGGAGGCAGATGGAGTGTGGGAAACACAAATTTGCCCTTCCCTGGCTAAAGTTAAGGGAATGACAGCTCCCTTGCTTCCCTCTTCTTCCTCCTTCTCCTGGCCTTTCGGTGTCAAAGACTGTCAAATCATAAACTCATGAATCTTTTTCAGAGGTAAAACTCCAAAAGAGCTATACAGATTAGCATGCTGTTTAGTATGGGCTCTGACTGGATCATACCTTTAATCTCTGTCCAAGATTAGCATCTGTAATATAATGCACAATAGTTCTTGATCCATGGTAAGGAGGACTCAGATCAAAAATAAATGTAATTCCATGGAACATTCTGCCACTGCACTTACACTGCTTCTCACAATGAGTGCATGTGGCAACTGTAAATTCATTCCAGTATGCTTGATAGAAAGAATCTTTTGTACTTGAAGTGAGCTGCAAACATTTATAGGTATTTCAATGCAAGATACAAGAAAGTAATAATTCATTAGTCACGGGACAGAGCTCCATCTCTTATTTGCTCTCTTAACCATGCTACTGTTTACAGGGTGGGGATGGAAGCTTTGAGAGCCAAGATGCTGGTAGCAGCAAATGATTCTGCACATTTGCTGTCTGTGCCCAGATCCTCTTACCATGTAAACTGGAATAGTTCCATTGATGAAATTTAGCATAAATGAAAGACTCTTAATTCCAGACTTTGTATTAGAAATTAAGTAAAAAATCCTGGTTTCTTCTCTTTGTAACTTTTTCAGAACCTCAGATGAAGCTGGTCTCTCCATTGAAGCCATTTCTGCTTACTAAGTAGTGGTTTCAAACACCTGATTCATATTATCCTGCTGTGAGTTTGAGCCTAGCTGCTAGCTTGCTCACCTGAATCCCAGTGCTGGTAGGAAATGAGGCTGTTTAGTGGCTGGGTTTTAGTGGCTTAACTGAGAACTGGGTCAAGCCCCAGATGATGTCTGGAACTGGATCACTGTAAGAGCTGCACGTGGTTGTTACGCTGCCACTCGTTAGGTCTGAAGTTTTTACTATCCAAATGTTATTCCCATTTGACTTTCAACAGTGCTTCAGTGTCTGGTTCACTTTATTGAGTGATTAAAGGTACCTTTTTCCCCTGAGGAACAGTACGCTAAATCAATATGCAAGAATGTTGCAAGCAGCTAGAAGGCTCTGTAATTAACAAAGTTAGCTTAAAGTTCCCAAATCTAGCCAAGTGTGTGAGAAGAAAAATTAATCACTATTATCCATAGCTTTATTTTTCTTTGAGCTGGATAAAGAAGTATAGTTTCTTAAGTAAAGTACTTACAGAAAATACCACACTCAAACTGCTGTAGAAATCTGTCTGGAACTGCTATTTTAATTTGAATATGGGAAAATACTTCCGATATAGCACGATTCAAATTTGTGTCCCTTCTAGCAATAGAATTCCTAATGATTACTTGATAAAAAACATCTGGAAATATTTCTTCTAAGCTGAAGATGTCTTTCTAAGCTAAGAGTTCTTCTAAGATGTCGTCTGGAAGATTCTCACAGATGTAAACAGATTTCACATTTGACTGCTAATGTACCTAAAAAATGTATGCATTCTTAAACCTTGCACAGCTGGAATATATTTGAGGCAAAACCATTTTCCTTCACCTCTGGAAAAGCATGAAAAGCAAAGAACACCGTATATTGTTCTGCTTAGTTATCTGTTGTAACACCAGCTGTAAAATTTGAATTCTAGGGCTGCGTGTTAACTGTGACTTGTATGTTTCTCCTTCTATTGAGTGAGCTCTGCTGACACTCTGATTTACGATTACAGTTGTCATTTGGGTTTATGTAAAATGTATCTTGACAACTTCTTCAACACCTATGAGACTATAGTGTTCCAGGTAAGCTGTGAGGTATATGTGCTTTTGAAGACCATCATGGGCACATGTAGATATTTGTATACATGTAGAGTTTTCCTGCCTTTTGGATCTATTCATTTCATTATAAAAAGGAGAAGGGTTTATTGGTTATTTTTGTGGGGAATGTATTTTTGTTAATAACCAAGGGATTTTTTTATTATTTAAAAACAAATTGAGAACATATTCAACTGCTTTTCTAATTCACAATCAAGAACGTTATCATTAAAGCCTCATGAAAAGTTTTTATACCTTGTACTCACAAATTGTTGTGATTGCAGAGCCAGTTGTGCTGTATAATTGCCATTATCAGTTGATTATCTACTTAGTGTATTAATGATAGTGTATCAAATTTGCTATAAAACGTGGGCCAAATTTATAACAATAATTTAAGTTCATCCCAAAATTAATAGTTTCATGCCAGAAGCGTAGAGCAATCCACAGCTGTGTCATAAGATACAAGGAAACGTACCATGGGAAGTGAGAAGTTGGAGCTTACTGCACCCTAGTGATGATGCCATTCTGGTCCCTACCCACCTGGATGAGCATTGGCTGCCTTCCTAGGGCTGATGTAGAGTGGACCCAGAATCAAAAAGTCATCTCTTGTTGCTTATGGAGCTGGAGGTCGAACTAGAGGTTTAATGAGTCTTGTTGGATGCAATGAGGAATCAAAATCTAACTTCCATATTCTCAGATAAAAAGCAAATTAAAATTAAAATATCATAGGTACATTAATACAAATCAGGTATCGATATAAAAAGCCCAGTGGAAAGTATTAGCAACTCTAGCAAATTAGCAGCTTGTCAGAGGCTGTAATGCGCTATTTTGTTTACTACCATGTAACTCAATTAACTTCTAGACATTTCAGTGTGTTCATTGGGCAAATGCTCTTACAGTGAGACCACTAAGTTAATGAAGTGGTATTCATAATGCATTCCCAGTGTACTGAATGACAAATCAATAGTAGCATAAAATAAAGCCATTTAAGCTATCAATATACCAGGAAAACTGAAGAAGGCTCTGAAAATTCCTAATGCTCAAAAATATGATCAACCTAGAGACCTCTTCTCTGTCGTTAACCAGTAGCAATACAAAACCTTTCCCACACAGCCATGCGTTTTGTATTACACCATTCAATTTGTCATTTGGATAAAACTTACCAAGTATGGATGTATATGGACAGATTTGGGGTTCAGTTTACATACAAGCAGTTTTTGAATATCTAGTAGTCCTTATATCAAAAATCTTACTTCTCTGTTTCACAGTAGTAATTGTGAAACTTTGTTTGTTTTGGGTAGAACTGCAAATAAATTGCCTTTATGGAAAGCAATTTAAGTATTTATTCAATACTGTCTCTGCTGCAGAGATGCATCATATAGAAAACTATTTGGATACATAGAGTATCAGTGGCATCTGCTAGTCTAAAGCTAAATCCAGTTGTCTTCCTTTTTATACCACCAGCATGATTATTGTTCTTTGGATGTTCTTAAAATGTGCTTTCATTCAGTAAGTCTCATTTACTTTTATTCTAAATAGGGTTAGTGTATATTTCCTGTTTGCCTGAAGCTGTAATCTGTATTCTTGGTTGCTTTATTGCACCCAAATAAAATATGTCAACTCTCTAGTAACGACAGTAAGTTCAGTTTCTAAGTCCAAATTTGAAGTGTTGGGCTTTATCTTAATTCACCAGAATTGTGGAAAACTTATGTATTGAAGATACTCTTAAACGTACTTTGGTTTTGTAATGAAGAAATTATATTGCTTTTATATGAGACACATTGAGCTTTATGGCAATGTGGGGAAGGAAAGAATGCCTGAGTTTTTTTTGGTTGGTGTTTTTTTTTAGGTGTGAGCTTGAGAAAGTGGCACCACTGATTTTCTCTGAGTCCTAACCATTAAAAATTGCAGGCTTTTTATAATTTATCTCACGACTGAATGTGGTGGTTTTCCCTCCTGGTTTTTTTTTGTATGGTTCTTGGAGATGCTCTGATAAAGGCAGGAGTACCCATAAAATGTGGGGATACAGATAGGCCTGCTTTGCTTTGTTTGTATCTTTATAGTCAATCTCTGGATCATGCAGCCTCCAGTGCAATTAACTCATGATTTAAGAATCTTCTTCATGTTTGTTTTGCTACTTCTTACTTGGCTTGATAAAATTTAACAGTAGCTTCCTATTATCGAAGTAATTTGTTCCTTTTCTTCATTCACGGTGGCTGTTTCATAGGTATTTACAGCTGTGGCAATAGTGGCACAAAAGTACACTAGGACTTAATGTTGGTGTCTTTCTTATTCCTTTTGACATGAAATTGTAGCATATTACAATTCTCAGTAATTTATTTACTATTATTATTAGAAAGCTTTTTGGCGGCTGGTTGTCTCAGTCCAGTCTGTGTGAAGAAGGGCCTGATTTTTTTTAATTTCTCTATATTTTCTGTACTCAATAACATGGTTACAAAACCGCCCCCGAATAAACGACTGCACAACATACAAAGCAAAAGCAAATCAGGCCCTAACTGTTCTGCCAGAGTTTATGTTGATTCATTATATCATTTATTCAGTATAATGTCATAGTCACAGCCTAGACGTTAAGAATTTCATGGGCACTGAATTAAAACCATATATAAGCAAGTTTAGCATATTGTTTTTCTTATGTCAAACTTATTTGAGAACAGAAAGAAGCATCTTACTCCTTAAGAAACATCAATATATTAAAATGTGTAGTATAGAAGCAGAACTTGGTGCTAAAAGAAATATATTGTATATTTTTTAGCATTTAATTTTTTAAATAGTGCTTATGGAATTACATGTTTTGTAAGGTACTCCACACTCCAGTTGGTAATGCTTATGTCGGAGCTAGTAAAATATGTATGCTGTTTTAAAGGATTGCATAGTTTATCCTTCTAGGTAGGAGTTTTGTGCTTGACTCGTCTGTCTTGCTGAGATTAAACACCTGTTGATTTGCAGGTACAAGTATTTCTTCTGGCACTGATTTTCAAGGAAAGTCTTGGTGGTTAAATGTACATATAGACTTGAGTGAAGGGAGAAGCTGATAAAAATCTGATGGGACATGCTTTTTTCAAAAGTGCTTTCTGAGACTGGCAGTCGTTTTAACGCATGCAATTTTTTATACTCTTCTTCCACTTGCTTTGCGCAGTGGCAGTATCATAGCCCATGAGGTTAATCTGAGGTGCGATTATTGCTAAAAATTTTTTTTTTGACACCACCTGGAGTTCTGTGTCCAGTTCTGGGCTCCCCAGTTCAAGAAAGATGAGGAACTCCTAGAAAGAGTCCAGAGGAGGGCAACTAGGATGATAAAGGGACTGGAGCATCTCCCCTACGAGGAAAGGCTGAGAGAGTTGGGCTTGTTCAGCCTGAAGAAGAGAAGACTGAGAGGGGACCTTATCAACACATACAAATATCTTAAGGGCGGAAGTCAGACAGAGCGCTGGAACAGGCTGCCCAGGGAGGTTGTGGAGTCTCCTTCTCTGGAGATACTCAAGGCCCGCCTGGATGAAGTCCTGTGTAGATTGCTCCAGGAGAGCCTGCTTTAGCAGGGGGGTTGGACTAGATGATCTCTCGAGGTCCCTTCCAGCCCTTGCGATTCTGTGATTCTGTGAAATGTAACATTTACATGCACTAAGTGAGCAGGTGTGTAGAGCTTTAAGTTCCAAATGCAGCTTGCGTGGCAAATCAGAGAACTTGCACTCAGTTCTGCTTCTAATGCCTTCAGCCTTTAAAGTGTCCAGTGACTGATTATTTTGAATGCCAAATAATTTCTACTTTTATATGATTTTTTCTTTAAATTCTTTTTTAAAGGAGCCTTTGATTCAAGAAAGAATCCCCACCAACCTCACAAACTTTTTTCAGTTTCTCTGTGTTCAGAACTGTACCTCCGAAGTCTCCTTCAGCAACTATCCATCAGGCAGTAGTGGGTTCTTTGAAACCATGTCTCTGCAGGAATGTCATCCCAGCTGAGGCTCTTTAGTAGTAGTGCTATGGCATGCACTATTCTTGTCTTTGGTCCATGTGTTCCCTTTGGCGTGTCATCTGGCAGTGTTGCCTCAAAATGGCACAAAGCCAGGAAGGGGCTACGAAGAGACCATCTTTAACTGGTGGTCGAGTCCCCGTCCCTGGAGGTGTTTAAAAGCCAGGCAGACAAGGTGCTTAGGGACATGGTTTAGTGGAGGAATGGCAGTGTTAGGTTAATGGTTGGACTTGATGATCTGAAAGGTTTTTTCCAACTTAAACTGTTCTATGATTCTGTGAACTAATTCTTCTACTGTGCCTTTTTACAGAAATCTAAAGCAAACAAAAATCTCACTGTGGGCTTTATTTTGTTTTGTGCAATTTGTTTGGTAAAAGTTCGGTCTCCCATGTTTTTTTCATGTCTGTGCTGCCCTTGGAAGTATTTAGGAGGAGCAAGGACTTATGATGGCTGGAGTTATAAGAACATGAATGGATTGCAGGAGGGCTTTTGCTTGCTCATTCTCTGCTCTCACAGATCAGCTTTCTCATCTTTTTCCTTGATTTAGATCTCATTTGCATACCAGAAGATTTTCCCTCTCATTTTCAAATTCAGCAAAATTTGAGGATTTAAATGAGAAGTAACAAGGTGAGTAGTGTAAACAAGTGAAGTGGTTAAGAAGTGCTTGCAAATGATGCCCATGAGCTAGAATTTCCCTTTTTCCTCTGTTGCTTTGCAAGACCAAGACTGAAAGAATGCAAATATTTTGTCTGCCTGGAGAAAGGTTGGTGAATACTGGCCACTAACCTAAAAAAACCTGCCACGCTTTTCAGTTTTCACACAAAACACAATACCAGTGACTATTGTACCAGCACAGATCTGTTTCTTTTTGCTGGACCCTGTTCAGAGCTTAAATCAGCTTTTTTGCTCTACAGTGGTTTTGTATTACACCACTGTGTAATTTCTAGCCCTGTCAGGCTGCTCTGGTGAGGTATTCTTGTGCTTTACTGATTAACCAAATTTTAATGTTTCGGAAGATACAGTAAAGTCTTAATATCTGCTTTGCATGTGTCATATCACACACCTATCACAAAAGTTTATTGATAGTCTGTATAGTTAGCTATGTTTTTCACACAGAATAGAAATAAAAATTCAATCCCATCTGTATTGTAAGGATGTGAGTGCATCCAACAGGAATAATATTTGTAACAAAGTTCCCTATTTGGATTAGCATACTGATATTTTCTCAAAGCATGTTTGTTTCTTATTTGGAGTTTGCAGACATCCTCATGAATACACTGATTTTCCATGCTATTTACAGGAAATGCGAACTCTCTCTAACAGCATCTGATGCTTATATAGGCCCAGAAGTATTTACTGATTTTTATTTTTTTTTTTAAAACATCCCCCACTTTCTTATTTTCCAGTCATCCTATCAGCAAAGAAGAAATCATTATCAGGAATATTTATACTGTTTATGTAAGGCATCCTATTTAGAAGCTTGGAACCTCCCTGTTGTTGAACTTCCGTTGACTTTACTAGAACATAGAGGCCTCCAACTTTAGTCAGTGAAAACAATACAAAATTAAATATTCTTGACCCTGTTGATTTACCTACCATACATGGTAAACTACACACAGAGAATGTTGAGAAACCACTGCAAATGGAATGGTTAACTCTTCCATTTTTTTAAATGAGCTTCTTTTCAGAAGCTGTTCAGATGAGAATAGAAAACTCACAAAAATTAAGGGGTAATAGCAGAGGTTGAATGCAAGGATTTCAGCTGGAAAAGCCCATCTCTAAAGAAAAAAAAATCTAGAAAAATATATGAGATAAAAGGTTAAAGGTCTTGTGCTACCTTTTTTCCTCTGATAGGTGACAATAATGTACAAAGAGAAGAGAGAGTTTGAAATCTTTGTTTTCCTCCTGGCTGATGCAGTCTGTAAGCTGATTTGAAAGGAAGGAAGGAAAGAAACCAACACTATGCTTTGAGGAGACATTAACAGAAAAATGTAGAGCTCTTATACCAGTGGTGTGTTCAGACAAGGAATGCAAATGCCTGTCTTTTATGTGCTGCACTGCTTGTTAGTGAATACGGTGTAAATATTTTGACAGTGAGTATAAAGGGTTTTTATAGTATTTGATAGTTTGGATATAGAATGAACTTTAAAGGAGACAATTAAGGGGTATATTTTCTGCAGAGTGCATAGGGAATTAACTGTGAGCCACGCTGGCAACAATGGATGTAGCACATCTGATTTTCTGTAAACCTGAAGAAAACTACCCATTATAACTGTGTACCTTGTTTAGATAGGATTTTTCAAAGAACCCCAGGGGAGTAAGGCACCCATTTCCTTCAGAATTTCAGTAGGTTTTTAATTGCTTTAAGGAATCTCAGCCTTAGGCAATTAAGAAAGCTTCTGAGGTCTGAGTTTTCTTTATTTTAAGAACTGCTTTGTCCTGACAGAACGGAAGGATGAATCCATATTATTAAAAAAAAAAACAAAAACAAAAACAAAAACAAAAACAAAAAAAAAAAAAAAAAAAAACAGGCCTATATTTTTTTACCTATGATACTTTTCCTTGGTGAATTTCTCCTCTGTGTAGAAGCTCAAGATAGTCCTATGCACCACGTAAGTCTTCAAGGAGAACTTGTTCAGGGCATGGTGCCTTATCAATATGCCTCATCCTTGCCTGAAGGGATCTGTTGCCATTAGAAAAAAGTTATTCCTCTGGGCCCTGGTTTTCTATACATGTCTGTACGTAGCCCAGAGCATACTTTCTGTACTGAGCAAAGCCCACTGGTGTGTTGTTTCCCAATTCTGCATAAATCTTAAGTGTACCAGGATGGTTACAAAGGAATGGTGAAGAATGGGTAATGGACTCCTGCTCACCTTTCAACGGCACAGATTTATCTCTCTTAGGTATGTTACTGCATGCATTGGTCCTGTGCTTGTGCAGAAGAAAAGGTGGTGAATGTGGAACCAAGAAATGTTTCTCCAGAGGCTCCCTAACCAGTGTCACTTCATTTTGCCTATGTAGCTCAGAGAGGAGGCTATCCCTGTATTGACCACCGAGTACACCGATAAATCTGTGACATGGCCAGCGTATTTCAAATGTGCATTTTACCCGTTGGTTTCTAAATACATCCCACCTTTGTATTCCATTGTGGTATTATGCAGACAGGAAGGTTTTAGTTTATGTACTTATATTTTAGGTTTTGCTTTTTGTGACCTATTGCACATCTTTTCTCTTACTATCAGCACAGAGGCCTACAGCCCCTTACTTAGTAACATTTATGGATGCTGTGCTATTTACTAGGATTTAAATCAGATTACCCACATGCAGCGCAGCATGAAATACCTGCATTCTCACCAGCTGTAAGTAGGAAAAGCATTTCATAGGAACTTGGCACCCCTTGGCTCTTGGACTCTTGCCACGACATTTGTGGCCAGGTTCTGGGGAAAAAAAAAAAAAGTCATTGTGCTGGTTTTTGGTTTGTTGTGTTTGTTTTTGTTTTTGTTTTTGTTTTTTTTTAAAACCTGGCCATTTATTTTGATGCCTAAATGGGAACAGAACTCTTCAGAAGATCTAGTCCCATGTGAGTTTTTCCTGCATTAACAGCAGATGGTGAATAGCTTCAACAGCTTTGTTTCTATTACCAGCCATCTTTGATTTACTCCCTTGCTTTGCTTTTCAGTCTTTATTGCTTCTATTCTGAAATAGCAGAGGCAGAGCTATTGTTATCTCTCAGCCATAGCTTTTCTCACACAATACTATTGATCTCTTCTTTCACTATTTGTTTTGTTGCACTATCCAAAGCAGTATTGTGACTAAAAGGAAGGAGGAGAGGATGAAACCTTTTTAATAGAATGGCACACTGTAAGATCCTATTGCTGCAAATATTTGTGCATGTATTTAATTGTGCATGCTACTCCTGCTTTAAATGCCGGAGAAGGACAACGAAGTTGATGAGGGATCTGGAACGCAAGTCTATGAGGAGCAGCTGAGGGATCTGGGGTTGTTTAGTCTGGAGAAAAGGGAGCTCAGAGGAGACCTTATTGCTTGCTACAACTACCTGAAAGGAGGTGGGTGTTGGTCTCTTCTCCCAAGTAACAAGTGATAGGACGAGAGGAAATGGCCTCCAGTTGTGCCAGGGGAGGTTTAGGTAAGACAGTAGGAAAAATTTCTTCACTGAAAGGGTTATCAGACACTGGAATGGGCTACCCAGGGAAGTGGTTGAGTCCCCATCCCTGGTGTTATTTAAAAGATGGGTAGACAAGGTGCTCAGAGACATGGTTTAATAGTGGACAGGTACGATTGGGCTTGATCTTAAAGGTCTTTTCCAATCAAATGATTCTATGATTCTATGGAATGGCAAGGTATGACCTAGATATGTTCATTATCCTTTGGATATTTCAGTTGCAGATCAGTCCACAAAACACCCACCATAACTGATAACAGTGCTCTTTAAATTAATACATGACATCAGTAGTCTCAAGGATAACATTAAGTATTCATTCTAGACATCATAGTTTTGTATCATAGAATGTTTGGGGTTGGAAGGGACCCCCAGAGGTCATCTAGTCCAGCCCCCCAGATTGTAGATTGTGTCCTTCCCAATGAATCATAGAATCACTTTGGTTGGAAAAGACCTTTGAGATCGAGTCCAACCTTTAACCTAACCCTGACATCCCACCACTAAACCATGTCCCTAAGCACCTCATCTATCCTTCTTTTAAATACCTCCAGGGAGGAGGACTCTACCACCTCCCTGGGCAGCCCATTCCAGAGCCTGACGACCCTTTTGGTGAAGAAGTTTTTCCTAATGTCTAGCCTAAACCTGCCCTGGCGCAGCCTCAAACCATTCCCCCTCGTCCTATCATCTGTTACCAGGGAGAAGAGGCCGACCCCCACCTCCCTACAGCCTCCTGTCAGGTAGTTGTAGAGGGCGATCAGGTCTCCCCTCAGTCTCCTCTTCTCCAGATTAAATAACCCCAGTTCCCTCAGCCGCTCCTCGTATGACTTGTGTTCCAGACCCCTCACCAGATGAACAACCATTAAGTATGTTCAGTCAGCTTAAGAGCCCACATATAGATTTGCACCTGTGGGAGAGAATTGAAAAGTCAACCTAAGAAAACTATTGCTCTGAGTGATGTAGAGACTGCTTTTCTTTGAGAGCGTAAACTATAGCTGCTCTAGTTCTTGCACTGCAGGGAAGCAATCACTTCATCTTCCCTGCTTTTATGCTTTTGATCTTTCCAAGCGGTTGAAGGAGCTGGATTTTTCACCCTCTCCTAGACCAGAGCTGGTTGCTAGTGTCATGCATTTGAACGTTTGTTTCAAGCCTTTACTGTCCCACCTTATTATGGGATCTAAAACAGGTCAGATTTATTCTAAACCTTAGTTCCCCAGCGTCAGTGTTCATCTTAGCTTGTGTTTGTTCCTCGTGTTTATCTTCCTTTGCTGTGGGCTCTGAAATCTATGACCCCCTCCATTAGGTTCATAGAGTAGTGTTCTCATAAGCTGTTCTTGTGCTTCCTGACAGTGGCTTATGTTAATGCTGGCATGCTAACACCAGCTGCCAGCTCTTCCTAAACCATACTGGATGCAGTGGGATTAATCTCTTCTGAATTTCTGTTTACTTTTCTGATTATTTTCTTCACCGAAAGGGTTGTCAGGCTCTGGAATGGGCTGCCCAGGGAGGTGGTAGAGTCCTCCTCCCTGGAGGTATTTAAAAGAAGGATAGATGAGGTGCTTAGGGACATGGTTTAGTGGTGGGATGTCAGGGCTAGGTTAAGGGTTGGACTCGATGATCTCAAAGGTCTTTTCCAACCAAAGTGATTCTATGATTCCATTCTATGATTCTATTTCTTTCAAATAATCTTTCATATTTTGGTCCCAAGTAGGTTGGGTCTTTACTTCCAACTACATGATTTTTATTATAATAGTGATGTTGATGTAGGCAGAAAAACCTATGACCTGTTTCCCTCCCGTCAAACCGGAACTTTTCTGTTTTGATCAAAAGTACCCAAGACTCTAAAATCTGTTTTATACAAATTTATTTTCAGGCTTTTATAGCGGTTTATCATGAAATTTGTTTCAGCTTTTTGCAAGGTGAGCTGTAATCCAACTTTTGACTCTCAAATGAAGTCCGAGAGAGAGAGGAAATTTATTTGGAAACTATTGGAAAATTTGCTTGTTTATTTCCTTTTGGGAAACATTTTATTCCAAATAGTCTAGTCATAGTACTATGTCTGTCTAGCTCTGTTTTTCAGTTCCAAAAAATGGAAGGGCTTGGCTGGTGCTTAGCAAACCGATCCTTCTAACCCTTGTGCCATTTTATCACTGTCTTTCAAATCACTGTTTAGATCTGCTTGAATAATTGGACAAATATAGTCCTTTATATTATTTGGGAGTTATCTGCTAATTCCTCATAATTCCTTGTGTTTACTCATTTATTTATTGTTTACACTTGCTCTAGGTATAATGTGTCTGTATGACCTTTAGCATGTGAATTATTCATGTAATGATTGCCAGGAATATTTGTATACATATAGGCTTTGATCTAATCCCATTGGAAACAAGAGATGCACTGGTATTGGCTTCTCTGTGTTTTGGATCCTACTTAGCATTTTGATTGGTGACCTAAATCACACACTTCCCTGGTTAGATGTCTTAAGCTGTATAAACAGGATGAGTCTCTCCCCTCTTCATTGATTACCTGTGAATATTCATAATTGTTCAACAAATCAATTTTGCATGAAATAGGTGGCTTTTCATAACGGTCATGAAAGTACTTCTGGCTTAAATGCTCTCATTAATATTTACTTATGCCAGTATTTGTGACGCTTTTGCTCTGTGAGTAAAACCTCATGCACTACAGTGTTTGAGCTCAAGCTAATGAAAAAATATGAAAAGAGAAAACATCAGCTAAGCAAATAGCTTCTATTGCAGAAGGGTAAATGAACGCTTCTGGGCTGCGTTTGTACCTGCTGTCCCTCTAATCTTAGTCGACCTCTTGGCATATATAAATGCACATATGCATATTAAAAATGCATTGATCATTAAAGGCCAAATTATATATTGACATTGTTATTACACATGGTACATTAGACCACTGGTAGATTACAACAATGGACATGATGTAACTTTATCTGTATAGCCAAAAAAATAATTTTAGACCTCTAGTATATAGTCTCGCCTTGTTGGCAAAGTTTACCAGTTTCTCTAGTTTGGATTCATGCTTGTTATGGCATTCTCTTAGCAAATATTTATGTATTTCATCTCCTGCATTTCACTCAAGGATGTATGTAGGATAATGCTGAGAGAAGAGTGGGAAGCTGAAGTGTCATTGCATAATATTTCAGAATAGCATTTTCTGCTATTGAGGCTGCTGTAAACTTGGAAGGCAGCATAAATATTTCTTAGTGGTGCCCACTAAATTCATATTGGACTCTTCAGTTTCCATGTGAGCTGCTTATACTCTAAATGCTAGGATGTTCTTTTTCCTTTTTGGAAGATTGGTGGCAGTAAAAAGAACATAATTACAACAAAAATGTTAAGACTTGACTATCATCTACAAATTGTCATTACAGACACTTTATTTAAAACTGAAGCTGTTAATTAGGAATATGTCAGTTGGTGATGAGTGTTGTATGATTTGAAATAACTGTCTTCCAAAATGTTATTATCTTGCTAAGAATCCGAAATGTTAATGTGTATAAGCATTGCAAAACTAGAATGTTTAAAGTGGACAGGTAGGTGCATGGAATGAATTTGGAGGGCGGGGGGCTAAAACTCAAGCCAGCTAATCGGGTTTCCATGCTTTCAAGAGGAGTTAGTTACACCTTTGATCCTCTCCCAGTCAAAACCCTACTGCTCCTTTACAGTTTGCTATAGAGAACAGCAGTTTGTGTACTCTGAGAGAAATTACTTGGTATGACAGGTAGAAGTTCTGAGTTTCAGTGGGGTAGCTAACTGTTCTCCAAATATGCTATGGTATATTTGGCCACATGACAAGTTAAAATGATGATACTGATAATAGATTGATGAACTGTAAGGTATTTAAGTGACTGATTTGCAAAGTTGTGCTTACGTGAAAAGATTACTGCTTTTGACACTGTTGCTTCATACCAAGTGAAGAAGTTGCCTTTTTTCTTTTTTTATGAGATTAGCAAGAATTAGAGAGGAGAAAATTAGCTTTCAAAGCATCAGTGGTTTCTTTTCCAGATAGTCTTTTCAATTAATATCCTAACTAGCACAAATAAGAGCATTGGTGATTCTAAATCTCTTACCAGAGCCTTGGGAAACCAAAGTTTCTTGACTTCAGTTCAAACAATTTTAAATGTTCACGTAGGGGTTTCACAGATGTTGTTTATTTCTCTACAGCCGTCTCAAGAGTGAGCAGTGCCACTCTTTTTCTAGTTGTCTTGAGAACAGTATAATGTGTTTTAAGGGGTGGAGGGAGACTTTCATTGCTACAATCACCACCCACTGAAGAATTGAACTAGAGAAAAATAAAACAACTGGGAGGCAAAGAGGGGGAGGAGGTGGTGGGGAGAGATGGTTTCTCATGGACTGTTAACAGAATCAGGAGAGAAAAAGGGAAGAAAGCAGCTGGCTGATAATTTATTACACCATCTTTAGCAGAAAAGAGAACTAGAACAAAAAAAGATTTGGCTGTGAACAATGTAGCATTTCTTTCCTACTTGATGATATAAAGTGCCCAGAACAAAAATAAGGTCTGGCAAAGAAGATAACATCATGTGGAAGCCTGCAGTGTTTTAGCTCTACTGGTGGGAGTTGAGAGCAGGTGAACAGATTGTTTAGCATTAAGCTAATCAAGGCTAAATGAAATTCATAGTTTATGCCTGATAGCGATGGTCACTCAAACCCTAGAAATATCCTAAGAATAATGTTCACCATATAATACAAACCTTTGTTTTCTACAACTCTTTTTTTTTTTTTTTTTTTTTTTTACAAACCCTCTATTTTTATAGGTCCTGTATTATCTAGGCCACCTCATTCCCCAGCAGGGCTGCATAACAGTTCTGACAGTGCTTAGGGAAGGAGTAGTAACAGTACCCAGTTCCTATGCCAGAAGCTACCAGCACGGCTTCAATATAGAATTATGGTATAAATATTGATTATTGGAATTAATGTAGTGTTTGCCGGTGATGGAACTGTTTATCCTTTCCTGTATCATTGAATACTCTGAGCTTGTTAGTGTGGCTCATCTACATTTATTTCTAGCAGAGATTTGTCAAGGAAGTAGGCATCATAATTACTAATAAAACCTTTCGTTGTATATTTAAATTAGGGCAATTTGAGAGAAGACTGGGTATTTGCCTTAAATAGTGTGATTTCAGAATCAATTTTTGTGTAATTCTTGGCACATGGCACCTGGTATTGGGATCTGATGATACAGCTTCACGTAGTGTGCTGTATCATATGGATTCATATTAGTACTACCTTTTCATTTGAACAGAGTTCAAGAATTTTTAAAAATTCATCTGGGCGTTCTTCCAATAAAACTATTTTAGATTTTGCAAAGTGCAGTAATTGACACTGTTGGCTGAGCAGTTGCATGCTGTTTCTAAACAAATGCATATGTTTGCATGTTTACTGCCTGTTTTGCATGTCTGATGCAAAGATGATGTAATATCCTCCAGCAGAGAGACCTGTACGTCATTCAGCAGAGAATATATGTCTATGTTTCTTCTCAGTACTGAGGATATTTCAGTAGGGACCTCTGAGATTGAGCCCTTGCCATATTCATCATTGCACCAAGTAAAACTGCAAAATTCATTGCCTCAAAGTAGACAAAAACTGACAGAAGGAGATGCTTTTCTATCTTTCCAAGCATCACACAGTGCTTGCTTTTAGGACCCAGACCTCCTCGGTCCCTTCCTATGTCTCCCAGAGGCATAATTTTCCTTGTGGGCTTAATTAGAGCATCCCAAACTTTGGTCTCTCAGGTAGGCCCTTCTTTGTATGAATTGGTAATCCCCGGGCTATGGTTATTGCTATACTAAAACAGTGTGGCTTTTCAGTACTTGGACTCCGTGGAGTCTCACTAGAACATGTGTAGGATTCTACGATGACAAGCAGGTCCATTAAATATTACATGTATTGTTTTGAGAAAGTTTAGCTTCACAGAGAGTAACTTTGGAACACGTACATATATTATTTATTGACATTTGTGCCATGTTCATGTTCAGGATGGCCTAATTCAACATCTGTTCCTGATTAAAGCAAGTATCTGGTATTTCACAGATAATTATGAGACGTGAGCTCACTGTCTTCTAGGACTACCAGACCAATTGGAACCAGGCTCTATAGGTGGACAGTAAGACCTGGTTCAGTGCTGGGTGCAATACTGATCACACCTTTTACGTGAGGGGTGATCAGAACAGGGTTGATGTGTTATACCTTGGTTGCAAGCGGAAGTACCAGCAACTTTAGTGTTGCAGTGTCCTAGCACCAGAAAGAAAAAGGAGATTAAGATTTTTCCAACACAGAAGAATAAAATGGGAAAGTTTTTGAAAGCTCTACTCCTGTTAAACTTTATCCCTTGCTTGCTCTGAAAACTCTGAATTTGTGATCCTCCTTTAGCCCTGACAAGCAAGTTTGTCATAGAGCAAAGGAATGAATTCACCTATAAACAAAAAAACAGGATATGGGGAGAGAGTTTGTTCCCTGATTGAGCTTGTCCAGAGAGGTAAGTTGGCTCATTGAGCAAATGGCCACAGGATGACAGTTATGTACTGCAAGAAGCCCCAACTAATATTGTCTTCTCTTGTCATGGAGCAAGGTGCATAACTCATTATTGTTCATTATGAATTGTAAAGACTAGCTCATATCTGGTCAACAAGTACAATATTCAGTCTTTTCTTTGAGCTGGTACTCTGTTTAGTTCATGGCTACAGGCTTTAACTAGAGGAGAGTCTTACTCTGATATTAAGCCTGAAAGGTCCCAGAAGGAAAGGGCTATGATCTTTGTTTCTTGTTTTCCTCTGTGACAATGTTCCCTGGAAATGCAAGCCTCCGAATAGTCATCTAACAGACCCGGTTCTGTTAGTTGCAGGATTTGATTTCTTTGTGCACCAGTTTAGCTGTATGCATCTATGGATGTGCGTGTGTATGGATGTACAAAAGCAGACAAATGCTTTTTCTACTGGCACGTGCTTTATGTTCCTTCTTTAGGATCTATAAAACAGTTGTAAGGCAACGCAGTCAGAAGTAGTGCAATACAATTGCAGATATCAGCAATGTATTGCAAATTCAAATTGCAATGCCAAACCATGCCAATCTGCTAAATGATCACTAAATGATCACTGGTCTGACAGGCCAGTTGTGTTTTATGCACTTCCTTTAAAAAGGCAGCAAGGATGGGAAAAAGCAATTCTTACTCAGTTAATTAAAAAGCATATCCCACCAGATTCCATCAAAACTCTTATAGCTATCCTTCAGAAGGAAATAGCATAAACGTTGTCTCCATAGCTCTAACTCCTCCTGTAAACAGTTCAATCTTGAGAAGTTACGCCATTTTAATTCCACTTCTACTATGTATTTGTTGCATTTCATTTACTCTGACAGACCTGTTATTTGCATAAGCATGTTTGGTTTTTTTCTTGCCAGGTATTATCAGTCGCCAAGAGGCAGAAGAGTTGTTGATGAATAAATCTGAAGGAACATTCCTGGTGCGAGTTAGTGAGAAAATCTGGGGCTATGCGTTGTCTTATCGCCAGCAAAGTGGGTTCAAACACTTCCTGGTTGATGCTTCAGGGGATTTCTACAGCTTCTTGGGTGTAGATCCAAACCGACATGCAACACTGACAGATCTTATTGATTTTCACAAGGTAACACTTGCTAGGTAGAGATCAATAGCTGAGTGGAATAGATTAATAATTTAAAGAGGAACCATGTAATTTGAAACCACACTGGAAAGTAGAAGTAACCATAGCGGGGAAAAGAATATACATATATCTTCTCCAGTAAGCCTAGCTGTAACGTTTATAGTTTGTGTCTTTTGTTGCAGTGAATCAGAAGGCTTTTCTCCTTCTTTCAAACGCTTCAGCATGGATTTGTGTGCCCTTCTAAGCAGGTTCTTAGACAATGCATGCCTTCCTGGGCTAAAAACGGACTAATAAGTGCTCATAGAGCTAACACTTTTTGAGCCTCTTCACCGTGCAAAATTGGATTGGAAATACCATAGAAAGGTCTTTCAATGAAATTTCAGCATTTTTTGACCTTTGATGTGAGGGCTGTAATGTGCAAAAGCAAAGGAGTGGGGCCCTGCAGTAAAGAAGGGAACATAGAAGGGTTCTCTTTTAGGGATGTGCTAAGGGCCATTCCTTAGCATCCAAAGCAATCTTACAAGAGGAATTCACTACCCCTCTTTGACTTTAGATGGGTTTGAGCTGCTTTGCTTCTAACTTGTGTTTTTTGTTGCCAGGCTGTGACTAAACAGTAGCATTGTTTCCGATAGCGTGGGTTGTTTCAATCATTTGCATCTCTCCCCATCTTAATCAGTTTTAATTCTGCTTTATTCTTAGCCACCCTTACAGTTTCTCGTCATCCTCTCTTTTCTAGTTCCCTTTCCTTTTCTTACTCTTGTTTCAAACCAGTTCTGTTAATTTTCTGCTCCTCCTTTTCTTCACAGCTTTTTAATTTTTCAGTACTCAGTCTCTCAGACACTAAGCAGAGATTATTTTTCTTCTTATTTCCCTTCTCTTTTGAATCTTTTATTTCAGCTTGTTTGCAACATCTCTTCAGTCAAACCTGCATACTACTACTACCAGCTGTAATCCTGACATTTCAATTGTTATTAGCAATACAGTAGAAGTCAATTATTTTGGATTTTATTGGCTTAACAAAAAGGAGTTTCTCAGAATTTACATTACATGAAGGAACAGAGATTATAATGTGATATCTTTCATAAAAAACATAGATGTTCACTTCCTAAATAGGATTTTTAAGTCCCCAAACAAACAAAGAAAAAAAATCAAGGGCAGAAAACTCCAAACTCTTTCAGATTCACTGAATATTATTAATTAGTTCTGAAAGTTAAATTTTGGTT
Organism: Egretta garzetta; assembly: GCF_000687185.1. Taxonomy (NCBI): domain Eukaryota; kingdom Metazoa; phylum Chordata; class Aves; order Pelecaniformes; family Ardeidae; genus Egretta; species Egretta garzetta. The sequence goes on along the minus strand of NW_009260182.1, from coordinate 1,086,252 downwards.
GGTCTCTTTTCCCTCACCTTCTTTCTCCCATCTAAGCTACTGGCATGTGTGCACACAGAGGTGGCTTTACTTTAAGATCAAATAAAAAGCTAAGACAAAAAGTTAAGACACATTCGTGTCCCCTCACAGATCACTATGACATATTTCCACATGGGAGGATACTAGGTGTCACATTTGACAAAAAAAAATACCTCCTCCCCTAGTGGCCACCTTGGAAGCAAACCTCCCCACACCCTTCTTCCTCTATCCCAGTTTTTATTGCTGAGCATGACATTATATGGTACAGAATATCCTTTTGGCCAGCTTGGGTCAACCAACTGGGCTGTGTCACCTCCCAGCTTCTCGCTTATCCCCAGCCTGCTTACTGCCAGCAGGGGCCAAGCACGAGAAAGTGAAAGCCTTGATGCCCTGCAAGCACTGATCAGCAACAGCCAAAACGTTAGTGTGTTATCAGCGCTGGTTTAGCCACAAATTCAAAACCACACTACCATACAGACTGCTGTGAAGAAAGTTAACTCCTTCCCCAGCCAGACCCAGTACAACTGGAAAGAGGCTAATCTGAGCCTTGTTAGGGAAAGGAAAACGTGCATACAACACCTCAAATGCAGATTATCAGGCATTGGATGTAGGAGCTCTGGCTAAAGTAGTATCCCCTGTGCTCCTGGAGAGGGGTGATGGCGACAACCACTTCCAACCATCTCTACTCCAGCTCTGTTCCTATATTTTCATCACAGCTCATCCTAGGCAATCACTGTACTAGAAATACATCTATTTACAGACAGCAGTAGGGCACTTGTCAGAAGCAGAATGGCTTTTAGTTCCTGACATTTAAAGAAAAAAAAGTAAAGTTTTCTTAGGTGTCCCCTGATAAAAGTTAATAGCTCCCCCTGTAGCAAGCTTATCAGAGAAACTGGTTCACCTTTAATGTCACCACACAATTCTCTTTTAACTGTCTAGCTTAATAGCTATATTAAAACTGGTCTCTTTGGCAATCACTTCAGGAGGCACCCACCTTACCCTGTCTCTCACTTGGTTTTCTTTGAAGATTTTCTGCCTGCCCTTTCTGGTGAAGTATTTTGTCAAGTGTCCCAAAGTCTTCTGGTAACCAAGTGTGCAATCTTGATGTAAACGGTTGCACTGCAGGCACAGTTTCTCGTGTGGCTATTGCTATATAGTTTGGAAAAGTTCCTGCTTCCTCAGGAATATTTTTGGCACGAGTATACTTTCCCACCCTAAAAGTTGCGTTGATTTCTCTTTGAGGGTCCTTTTCACTTTCAATCAAAATGAGCAGGGCTGGCAGAACTGGCAGAACTACTTCTTTTAGTTACCTATTAATCTAAAACTGCTTCATTTTGATTTAAAAAAAAAAAAAAAACAACAAAAAAAAGTTGTCACTCAAGCAACTCAGCTGACAGATACAAGGGCTGGTAACCATTAGCTGGAAGAACAAACTTCTTACAGAAGAGGGTGTGAGTGTGCATTTTCTCTTACTATTATTTGCATCTAAATACCACGTGGAAAGCAGCAATAGCATATTCAAGGTCATTGCTAAATCTTTGTCTTTACTTCCTCAACCTTCTCAAAAGCATTTAATTTCAGTAGTAACTTTCTGAGCTTATTTTCTTCTGATGTAGTGATTGGGAAGGAACCACATCTGGGAGCCTGCATGTGTTCTCAAGAAATCAGGCACCAAATTCCCATTGAATTTCAACAGAAACTATATAAGTTTTGAAAATGTTAGGCCCATAACTTAGATCTAAACTTTAAGATGTAGGATTGCTATTTTAGTCAATATAATTCTGGATTCTGGCTCATTTTGGTGCATCTATAAAAATTCTACAAAACTAAAAATGAACTATCATTACTCAAGGAATAAGTGCAAAGACCAAGTTCTCTACTTTGCCAGTAAGGTTTTTTGTATTCATCTTGGTAATCAATTACTGGAATGACAAGTCTTGGAACGTGGGTATTTAATTAATGAGAATAGGTGCTATTTGTAAAGAATGTCTTTACCCTAGCAAGGTTAGTATCTTTTGCCTCTCTGTAATCAGTCAGAAAGCTGTTACTGCTGTGTGTGAGCACTCACCATTGAGCTCTTGCTCAGTCTGCCTGGGGAAGCTTCTTTCATCCCAATGACTATGGAAGTCGCATAGTAGCACTGGCCTGTCTGTTAAATTAACCCTTGAGAACATCCTTTATGGGCATCCACAGCTGTTTTTCTTAAGTAGTGCAGCAACTTACAGGTAGTAAAAATCACAGCCTTTTTTGTACACCAACTGTTTGATTTCACTATTTGGTACTAGCACAAGTTACTACTGGCATGAATATGAGATAAACAAGCATGAAGAAAATGAATAGTTGATAGGATCCCTTTGATGGTCTGTACTTATTTTATCAAGTGTTTATTCGTAATTGGTTACCAATTACAGCGGAGTGATGGTCTTTATTGCTAGCAGTTGCTTTTCTGAGAAGATAGAGAAAGGCTTAGGCATCTATGAATGATATTTTAATTGCTTTTGTCTTTCTAGGAAGAAATCATCACAACCTCAGGTGGGGAGCTACTACTGGAGCCATGTGGGCAGCAGAAGAATCCACCAGACTACAGCCCTTTATTTGAATAACTGATCCAGGACTAACAGGAGTACATTCTGGATAGCTGTAGTTATAGATAGCTACAAAAGTAAATGCTGCAAAGTAGTTAACAAACTTCCAAAGCCACTGGTCTTGTGGCCAAAAAGTATCCTCATTAGAAGGCCCAAAATATTTCTGTTTTGCATCTGAATTATCATCATTATTAATTTTGCTAACATTTTTAAAGGTGAGAAATTGCTGGCAAATTACGAATAAAGACTATTCCCAGAAACTTTTCAAGCAGTTGTGGCCAATTGCACCGAATGCTAAATTCCTATCTTAATTTCCTTAATGTATGAGATTGCAAATGCAAAATGCAGCAAGAAGTATGGGTGGGGACTGTTCATAGAGTATTTTATGAAGTGTCAATATTGGTGAGCAGGTTCTTTTTTCCAAAGCAAGGTTTGTCAGTTTCTGTTGACAATCTCATTACTCAGTGGAGCACTTTTGGTAACAAGAGAAGCAGTCTTAAAATGTCCTGTTGCAGTTTGTGGTTGCTTAAATGGTTAGGTGTAGCTGGAAACTTGCCATTGTGCTTTTGAATTCAGGCCTACAAAGTTCACCACAGCAGAGACAGCATAGGGTCATTCACATTTTATTTACAATTTCATGCAGTCCAACAGCCTTGGAAAGAGTTTTAGTCCTGTATAGGAAGTGGTCAGTTTATTCTAAACTAGTTATTCTAATGAAAGCAGCTTGATTTGCAGCAACAACAACTACTCTCACTGGCCTTGTCATGTTTTCCGCTTTCTGATGTGCGAGATACATGCTGGAAACTTTGCTATAGGACAAGATGTTTTACTTAGCTGAGCTATGAGTGGGGGTGGTATATTTATGCATAGAAAAGGTACAGCTAATTGCATTATCATCATGTTATTTCATGTTTAAAAAAAAGATGCATGCAGTGTGTTCTTGTCCCATTTGTTATACAGACTAAACCCCATGAAAATAGACCTGTAGCCTAGATCTGTGGAGCAGTGGTTTAGTGTTTGGGCTATAAAAAAAAAATAAAAAAAAAAAATCTCATGACAGGAGTTAATTTGCCCTCTTGAAATCTGTGTCATAGCAGTCCTTGCACTCTGGGCTGTCACACAAGCCAATTTAGGAAATGGAGTGAAAGAGTTGCAGAACTGTTACTGTTATCTTCCTGTGCTCCTTGTTCTATTCCCATGAATGGCCAGATAGAAACTGCTGGGTATGGAAGTGTTCCTTTCAGCTCCAAACACTCATTTTGCAGGGCAGTATTTCAAATAACAGGGTTGTGAGAGTTTTGTGTGCTACTGATTTCTTTCAAGAGTGAAGTGGAATTTGGGGGAAGTAGTTGTGTACCTATTGGTTAGTCTCACAGTCATGCCTTCAGTAGGCAGCTTCTCAGTACTTTTTTTCATGTTATGTGTATTTTGAGATGTAAAGTGGACCAATCCATATGTGTTACTGTATCTCCATGCTTAATTTTTTCCAAGGAATCTCTGAAGGCATAGGAAAGGCACACTAAATGTATTTCTATATATAGATTGCTTTGGGGAGTCTGATTTCTTATGTGGTTGTCTTCCAAATCCTAGTGTAGACTACCCTCACAAACCCCATATAAATCCATCTCTCCTCAAATAGTCATTTCTCTTTAACTTGCTGTTACGTTCTGTACCTTGTCTGACCTAGATGGTAAGCTTGTCTAGAAAAAGAAACTTGCCTTGTCCAAGCTTATAAAGCACACTATACATTTAACGTGCTACAATAATAATAAATACTTGTGGTAACAATAGCATCAATTTTTTCATAATTAGTTCTCCAGTTAGCCCATATTAAAGTACAGATTTCTGCACACAAACTTCACTGTCGTTCAACATTTTTCACTTTGGAGCACATTTCCTACTTCTAATTTTCTAAATTTTTCTGTCTGTGTTCCATCCATTTCGCATTCTAGGTTTTACCTGGCTTTAAAATAAATCCCTTGCATGTTCCCTTGCAAATGAAATTACTTGGAAAACTGCAATTTCATTTGAGAGCTTTATTATGCTAATAAATGTCAGAATTCTCAAGTAAAGGAATTGCTTTTTTTTTTCCATAGCCTCACAGAAATAATGAAAAATAGCCAGGCAATTCATAGAGATGCCAGGAAAGAAAAACTCAACAATACATAACCAGAAGCAGCAGCAATAAAATACAGTGCAACTTAACTGCAGATAAATTTTGAAGGAAACAAAAGGAGATCATAGCAAGTGAAATTAAGAACAGAAGCTTTCCTTGGTAAAGATGTGCAGCTGCTACCAATGCACTTGAGGGCTGAGGGTGAAGTACAAGTGTGGAGATGTTTTCTAAGCTAACAAATGCTTCTTGTTGCCTTCCAGAAAATAAATGGACTATGAAAAGGTAACCAGTTAGTAGGAAGAACAGAAGGGAAAGCAATGAAGGAGTAAATATGGAAAATGAAGAAAATAAGAAAGGGGAAAATGTGTTTATCCCATTGCTTTTGAAAGCATTTTGGATTTCTGCTACTCTGGGAGGAAGATTGGGCGTTGCTAACTCCCTTTTGCTCTGCAAGTCTCCAGGATTTCAGCTTTGAACTAAATCTGCCTTGGAGCTAGATTTTACATTCTCGGTCTGTAAGAGTTGAGCTGGTCCATACTGCAGCTGCTTCATGCTGTCTGCCTCTACATTTAGTGCTGTCTGAAGCTGTTCATCACTGTATTTAAAATCTTTTTAGTTCTGCCGTTTCATTGTCTGGAATGGCTAGCTTTATGCTATTACACAGTGACCTTCAAGTCTTGCTTTCTGATCTATTTTTCTAGTGGTAGCTATTGTTGAGTCAGAAGAGGTGCATGTTATGGATTTTCTTTATAAGATTTCCTGTCGATATTTCTTGTCAATGAGACCACTGGGAATACACTGAGAGACCTATTATGTTAATTCTGTTTCATAAGGAAAAATGCTACCGCAATAACGAAAACTTTTAAATTAATTGAACTTTTCCTCATATCTGTTTCACAGCAATAAAATATGGCACACAAAGTCCCAGGCTTGTTTGCACTTACCTTTGAAAAAGCAGCTTTTGAGGCATTATTCTTGCTTCTTCCTGGATCCACAGATGCATCCTTTCTTTATAGTTTTGTTTTCATCTGTTACTGTGCATGGACATCTCCAATTTAATACTGTTCTCTTCTCTGAAAGAGAACAAAAATCAAACAAAGGAATTGACGGCAATCATGGATGAGATTTTCAAGGCTACTCAAAGAATGTAGATGCCAGTCTATTACTTCCTATAATTATTGTAATGAAATAAATACATAGTATGAGTTTCACATGTTAGTTTTATAAAAGAATAACCCAGGGCAACTATTAAGTACTAAAGCCCTATTGTGCTGAACAAGTACTGAGCAAAAGAAGATAGCTCCGGCCTCAAGAAAGAGGTATCTAAAAGTTTTAGTTACAAGAGATTTTCAGACTTACTGAGTAGAAACTGCTTCCAAAGACCAGATTCAGAGTGAGAATTTCCCCTAGATTTCAATGGCTTTGAATCAAATTAATAAAACCTATTTCTTTATTGAGGTGAGCCAAGATTAATACACTGACTACAGTAAAACAATTCAGTTTTGTACGAACCAGGGATCCACTTCTGCTCATTCTTCCCCTGAGTCCTCACAGACCTGAATATAGAGCATTAATGGAGTCACACCCCATTTCACTGCAGTCTAGGTGGTTCTCTTTTCATGCCACAACACAAACCTGGTCTCAGGTGAACTGTGATAGTTCATGGTGGGAGAAATTTTTCTCTTCCTTTGCATGAATAAATTTGTTTGCATAATTTACAGGTTGGAGTTTATTTTTCAGTGATTTTCAAGGATGGACTTTCTCTTCTGTTTTATTATGCTTTTGCTTTAAGATTCCTTTTTCCCTTCCCAAGAGGATAGGGTTAGTGACCTCTGTGAAGTAATAAGATGTCCCTGGCTGGGCTATCAGTTGTGGAATGAGGTGTTTGCACTTGACCAGATGTTTGATTTGTGTTTCCTGAGATGAATCCTCTGGATACATAGTGTCTGATGATAATGACGCGTAATTGATTTTTATAGCTAATTTCTTGCCATGCAAGTGCTGTGTGAAGCCTTCTCTTCAAATATTTGTTTACTGCTAGTGATTAGTCCTGCAGCTTGTATATTTACATTATGACCCATAGCTAATGCAAATTTTCTACTAGGCTGGAGCCTTCAATGAGTTTGGTTTCTTCTCTCCTGGAATTTCTTCCTGTAGTTCTAAATGAAGGTAACATAATTTTATGGTATCTTTATTATGCATTAATAAGTGATTTTTCTTTTGGAGGAGAAATAACTTCAAAAGAGATTGGACATTTAGTTTGGTCCTAATTGTGTTTGTTCGATCTATGTGCAAAGAAAACACTTAGCACGATAATGTCTCCTTTAAAGTTTAGCTACCATTTCTCCCCTGTTCTCAGTTTTAATGAGAACTGTATGTGGGAGAAGGTCATATGCTCACGAGCAATGGATAGAGAAGAGAGGAGGTAGGACTGTCTTATTTCATATAATTTTAGATTTAACAGCAGGCAAAGTCTTGAATGAAGTATTTCCTGAGATGCAGTGTTCTTCCTGCTTATCAGAGGATCTAGGCTGAGACCTATTGTCACTGCTTTTCCCTTACTCTAGAGCAACAGGAAGGTATTTATACTGGGTGTGAAAAGGGCCCAGATGGAGTTGAACAAGTAACATTACAGTGCCCCAGGAATGGTACAGAAGTAGCATAGATCAAGAGCATGGTAAAGATGTATTTTGTATATAGGTGTGTAGAGCTAGGAATGATTGCAAATTGGGTTTTGGTAGAAGTTAATTCTTTTAATTATACGATTGTCATTAATGGTCAATGCACATGAAGATATGGCCAATCTTAATGTACTTTCTATTTGAAAAATCCATAGAACATAGATTGCCTGAAAGGAAAATCAGAAATACTTGTCTTAGACAAGAGTTAATGTGCATTACTGTATGATATTTGGGGCAGAGAATTTTAAAATGTATTATGCATTGGGATATCAGAATGTAGAAGCTAAACACTGCTTACCACATAAAGCATAATGAACTTCTCTGTGTAATTTTTATAGCACTTAAAAAGTCAACAAAGAAGAAAGCTATCCCCAGTTATACTCCTCTTCTGTAGGAAATGCTGTCAATACTGTAGACAAGAAAATATTTTTTCATCTAGGAGTTTAAGCTTAATAATGGACTTAAATATTACAGCAAATAATTTCAGAGCTGTACACCGAGCACTGCTCTCCAATTAGTAAGGTAGCCTGTTGAACTTCTGTTCTTGGTTCTCAAGCTTGTCTTGCTTGTGATAGCCTAATGCTAATGAGAAACATGTTTTTAGTAAGTCATTCAAATCCAGATTTATGGAAGATGTATTAAGGTTTATGTTTCGTTATAATTTTTACCATTAACGTTTTCTCTCGGGGAATCCCAGAAGAAAGAAAATTTCTAAGAGCAATGACTAAATGCGGACAGTTCTGGTCAGACTGCTAGACAGTATTTTATTACCTTTTATGTGCTGTACTCACAGGATGCTGGTTCATTCATTTTGAATTTCAGTATGCTGTGTGCTACATCGGAACCTATCTACATTGTTTAATAACAAAACAGTAAAGAGCTGTGCATGTGAGCAAACTCTTCTATGGGATGAAAATGTTCAACCAATTCCAATGCTGAGCCCCCACAACATCTACTGGAGTTCGTGTGGCAAAACCTTAGTTGATGAATGTGAGAATTATTTATAAGGACTTCCCATCAGAATCACTTTTCACTTTCCCCAGAAAGAAATCGAGGTACTCTAAGATCTTCCATTGACACTTTTTAATGGAAAAACGTTTTGTTTTCAAAATGCAAAGCGTCATGAAATTGCTTCAATTTTTTAGAGTAAAAAAGATTAAAAGCATCTAAAGGCATTTTTAATTGCAGAAAATACAAAAAGTATGCACATATTTAACACAAAAAATATTTTTTTTATTCAGCCCTGAAAGAAAATATGTTGCATTAGGCTCCAAAGTCAATACAGATATTCAGTGTTTTTGACATTTCATCAGGTATCCATTCTCCCCCTTAATGCTACTTTCCTTTTAAAGGAGAATGGAAATACCCAGGGAATAGTTATTCAAAATGTCAAGCCCATTAAATATCTGATTCGACAAGTGAAATAAATTTATGAAGGTTTAAATAAGACCCCAGATAATGTTTTTTCCAGAAAAAAATCAAGCTAGCAAGGTGGGTGAGTTCAGGAAAAAAGAACTGATGTATAGTGTTCTCAAATTTTGAATATTTTCTGTTACATGCTTGGATCCTTACAGTATGATTTCCATTCATACACTAGTAAAAAGTGTCAGCACTGAAAAATAATTAATTTTAATGGAATAACAAATAACATAATGGAAATTGTCTGCTATTCTAGTTTCTCTGAAAAAGGCCAATTCTATCAGCCCTATGGTTATGTAAAAGTATAAGCCTATTCATGAACTTTTGCAGGAAAAAAGGATCTAATTTTCCAAGTTGTCATTGTGACTAATCACAACAGAAGTCTCCTCCTGGATGAAGGTCTCTGATTAAGAAATACAAAGTTCTGACTATGCATTCAAAGACCAAATGGAAACATTTGCAATGAACCATTTGCATGCAAATGCGAAACATCCCCCAGAACAGCCATTGTCGCTTAGCAAAGCTCAGTACCTTGGAATCCAGTTGTTTAACTTAAACTGGACTAGAAATATTGACTTTATCCAGAATTCCAGGTCATGGTGGTATCAGCTCCTCTGTCAAAGATCACTGGTTATTTGAGGAGACGTGGAGTCAGGACAAAGTGTGAAAACTTTTGAAACCTTGAAATATTTCCACGTTAGGAAAAAAAAATGCTTCCCTTTCCCCACCCTAAATAAAGAGTCACTTTGCAAAGGAAGAAAAGGAGGCTTTGTGAAACTGTTGCAAACATATTTTTTCCTGTTGGTGAGTAGACATTTAGACAATTTGCTGAAGTCAATGAGAAGTGGGGAATAAAGATTTCACAGCCAGGTCATTTTTTATTTATTCTGTTCTACAGCACCGCGTACAGTCGTGAAGTCCTAACCCATCTGTTCTCGGAAGTTGTTCAAAATCCAATGAACTAAAAATATTCTGTCTGCCAAGGAGACAGTCAAGGTGATTTGAAAAGGCTTGGATGCTTTTACTTTGGGCCACAGTCTGCAGATAAATTAAGAGGCATCAGAGCTTTTTTTTTTCTTTTTTTTCCACCTCTCCTCCTCCCCCAGACCTATTAATAATGAACCAAATTCACAACAACCAAGGAGAAACCTGCCTGCTGGCTAACATTCTGTTTGTAATACTGTGTCTGCACCTGCCCATGGTGATAAAATTCATTTCAGGTTACACTTTAGTAATTGATGATCACTTGCCATATCTCTTTATAAAGCTTTTTTATCAATGTCTTTGGTGGTTCATTTTGTATCAGCAGCAAATCAATGAAATTTTAATGGAACAGTGTGCTCTACTTGAGACTGAATTAATGTTGCTTTACCTGTTTCAGTATCAAGTGAAGTTTTCAAAGTCCAGAAGGATAATAGTTTTTCCAGATTTTTTTCTTTGGTAACTTTGTTTCTGCACAATGGTGGCATCCTTGCAATCAGCTGTAATAAAGTTTAAATGCATTAATGAACTTAGTTTAATATTAGCAATGTGCTGTGAGAGACAATGGAAAAATGTGGGGTTTGATGCTGATGGCTGGATCCTCGTAAATGTAAATGCCACAGAGATGTAGCAGGGAACACATTAACACCTAGAATACTAGCTGGGGAGTCAGGGAGGATCTGAAATGGTTTAACAATCTCTAAGGTAATGCAGCAATTAACCATGCACAAGGAGGTACAACAAGGTCATGAATTGAGTTCCCTTCTTTAAAACTGCAGGAGGAGCCTGTATTGTTGTCAGAATAATCCCAGAGCACTGCAGGAACAGCATCAACCACTGCACACACCGCCGCACAGCCTGTGATGGGCAGGCGCCTTGCCTGTGAACTCAGCACAGAGGGAGTACTGGGGGTCCTGCCGGTCTAGGTCTATCGCAAATCCAGAAACTTAAGGATCTTGGAAAGCTCCAACAACTCTTACGTTGTCTCAGAGCCATCTATACAGCCAACTGATTGAAGTGTTTTATGCCCTTGTAGAAATGATTCCTTTCTGGTCCTCTAAGCCATATGAACTAATTATGTGGTATTTCACATTATTTTTCGCTGCTGTAGATGACTAAAAAGCATACGACAAAAGAAAATTACTTCCACTCAAGCTTAAATAGACTGGGAGGAAATACAAACCTTTTCCTGACAATTTAGCTCGAGGCTCGTGCTGCAAGCTGCACGCAATTTCACGCATAGCTAGAGCTGAGGCTGCGTGCTGTCTGTCGCCGGGCCCACCTGGTAGAGCCGGGTGGCACTGGTGCCCAGCAGGTGACAGAGGCCGTCGCGGCACTGGGCGCAGGCTCAGCCTGGGGGGACCTGGCGCAGGAACCCCCCGAGCGAAATCGGCCGGCAGCCTTAGCGCGGTGCGGGTAGGGCAGTCGGTGCTGCCGGAGAGTTCCTTAAAGTTAAACCTCGCCACCAATCCGG
>NW_009260182.1:1067552-1074968 GCF_000687185.1 Egretta garzetta | reverse complement strand
GGCCCACAGCAAGCGCCGGCCGGGCGGCGAGCGCGGTGTGAGAAACACCGCTTTCAAACGGCGTGGATAAGGCTTTATGTTTCAAATCTGGTAATTTTAGCCGTTCTAAAAACGAGCAAAAAAGCCTTTTGCAAATGAGAGAAAAGTTGAGGTATCAAGCAAACCGCACTTCTAGTTTTGCGTTGGATACAATTCCTTGAATTGAACTAAATTCACCTGATCACGATTCATCACCTGGCTTTGCTTTTGTCACCAGTTTTGACAGACTTCCCTCTTTTTCCCCTCCTGCGCCCCTGGCCCAGGTCTCTCAGTGCGGCAGCTGGACGGAGGAACGGTCCCCAGCACAGCCTTGTCGCTGGGTGGGTTTTGGGATGAGAGGTGCGATGGCACTGCAGGGGCGTCTGGAAGGGCTGGCAGCTACCGAAGCTGCAGAGGACACGGGACGGAGCTGGCATGGCGTAGGTCGCTCATCGGTGCTCCAAAGTGAAGGCTCAGGGGCTGAGGGCTTAGTCTTGTAGCTTTACTGGAGGAAACTTTCAACAGCAGTTTTGGTCTGCCAAAAGCCTCCTCTTTAGAGTCCTAGCAGAACCAGGGCCCAAAATGCAGGCCTGATAAAAACTTTTTCCATTGGGTTGATTCCTCTCAGGCTGAAGGTAGCAGGTAATTTACAGATTGACAAGTGGTGTGGTTTAACCCCAGCCGGCAGCTCAGCCCCACGCAGCCGCTCGCTCACTCCCCCTGGTGGGATGGGGGAGAGAATCAAAATGGTAAAAGAGAAAACTCGCGGGTTGAGATAAAGGTAGTTTAATAAGGAAAGCAAAAGCTGCACATGCAAGCAAAGCAAACCAAGGAATTCATTCCCTGCTTCCCACGGGCAGGCAGGTGCTCAGCCATCCCCGGGACAGCAGGGCTCCATCACGCGTAACAGTGACTTGGGAAGACAAACACCATCACTCCGAATCTCCCCCTCTTCCTCCTTTTTCCACCAGCTTTACATGCTGAGCATGACATCATATGGATATCCCTGGGGTCAGCTGTCCTGGCTGTGCCCCCTCCCAGCTCCTTTTGTCCCCCCAGCCTCCTCGCTGGTGGGGTGGGGTGAGGAGCAGGAAAGGCCTTGGGCCTGTGTCAGCCCTGCTCAGTAGCAATGAAACCATCCCTGGGTTATCGACACAGTTTCCAGCACAAATCCAAAACACAACCCCATACCGGCTACCGTGAAGAAAATTAACTCTATCCCAGGCAAAACCAGCACAAGATAAAACAGCAGTAGGAAATACATGGGGAAATGATGAACTATCCTGGTTTAAGGACTCTTCACCTGCTGAAAAGGGCTTAGTTATACTACTTGTGGCTGGACAATAGAAATGAAAAGACCATAAGGAAGGAAGCTGCCATGTTGCCTCCAAAGACAATGGGAAGGAGCCCTCTTCTCCTGTAATATTCACCTGATGGGAGCAGACTGCTTGGTAAGATACATTTTTTTTGTTATGCTTGGCTTAGCTTCCCAGAATTGCCAGGGTAATGATACTGGAACACAGGAAAGAGATTGGCTGAGTTTTGAAATAGGAAAACCCACAGTGATTGCTAAGGAGGTTAGCATTCACAGGTCCAATTTGTTAACCAAGTCCAAAGTCCGACTCTGATCTTGAAAGAATCTAAAGGAAAAAATTGTCTAACATATTTTATGTCCATGAATCACTAAAACAATATCAAATATTAGTTCAGTATTGAGGATATTTACAAAAATGTAAATTTTTTCCAATGTTTCCAATGGGTGTTGGATCAAGCCTTGAATGCAGAAGCAGATAAATCTGCCTTCTCACCTTCACAGTCACAGCTGGAACATACGTTATCAGGGCAGCTTGTGCTTCCCTTAATGGAACTGTTTCTATTCAATGAAATAAAGTGTATCAATCTCTGAAATTGTAAATTTAAATCTTATCACTGACACCTTTCACCATACAGCACTAAATGCAATTTTAGATACAGGAGAGGGAGTACTGTCTGAAGACTTAGAAATGTCAAAATAAGAAATGTCTAAAATACAATTGTTTGGTAGAGAAAGTAGAGTGGCAAACAGCTATGTTCTGGTTGATTTAATGTCTTTGATGGCTTTGATACAGTCTATAAACTTTCAAAAACTGGGACTATTTAATACATATTGAATTAACGCTCAGTAATGTAATGTAATAAAGCTTTTGCATAATAAGGAACCTTGTAAATAGCTACCAAGAATACAGCAATGCCTGTTTTTCACAACGAAATTATTCTGTTTTGATTTCTTCTTCTAAAGTAATCTTAATATGCATCCCTTCACGACAGCAGAACAAGCTAGAGAACATCTAAACGAAGTTAATGTTTTCTTAAATAGTTCAGATGAAATGTTTATGCTTATTTAATGTTTTATGGGTATTTTCCATGGTAATTTAATTTTCAACAAACCAAGGAGTCCAACAGAGAAAATAAAATGTAGACATATGATATTGTAATTTGAGTTGATTAGAAGCAGCAGGTAAAAGTTGAAGGAGAATCTCCTGCCCTCGTTCCGCGCAGCGCAACACTGGGTTAAAGAGCCACTTCGTGACGTGAAAGAAAGGAAGTTGTTTTTAACTCAGAATGGAAGAATTGTCAAATCATAGAATAATTTGATGTTTTAGGGGTCTTTGGAAGTTATATTTGTACTAAAATTTTAGGATGGCTTCCCCTGGACTTGTGTGGAGTTTGCTCAATTTTCTTTAATCTTTCAGCACCTGGGATTTTTTGGTTTTCCTTCCTTGTCACCACACCCTCTGGAGGACATAGTTGACTAATTTATTGGTACAACAAATTTGCAGATCTGTCCTTGTATTGTTAAAAATTTCTTTCAGACTGTCATCCCTGGAGCTCATCTTATCTTTCAGTAATTTTTTTGCCATACACTTTTTTTTTTTTAATCTTAGATTGCAAGCAGAGATGTTGGAATTCATTAAGTGTGAATATGGGCAGAAGTTCTACTGAAAGAGGTTGAAAAGTATTTTACAGAAGCCAACTGGGAATTCTTGCCCATGTTTTATTTTTTCAGTATTAAAGTTCTTAATATGTATGTAATAGAGCTATAGAGGTGGTTTTGTTGTGGGGTTTTGTTTTGTTTGTTTGTTTAAAAAACTACTTGATGGGATACCATAGGATTTGTTCAAAGCTTCCTTTTAGCCTAGACAGCTGGAGTTTCTTCTTTAAGCTTGATATTTTACAGTGACTGCTGTTGTTGCATGTCTGATAAAATGCTGTTACTATGAGTTCCGTAACAGCTACAGATATGACTGAGAAAGCATCTGGGGTGTTGGGAGGTATATAAGAAAAAAAAAAAGGCAGTCCATTTCTAACCAAAGAATGCAAGGAAACCATTTGTCACTATTGACAGCAGGAAAATTAATAAATATTGCAATAGATATATGTCTACCTAATGAATTTATATTAGCATCTGAGTGACGTCCTGTCTCAGGAAGGCGAGTAGACCAGTGTTATTAACTTCCTTGATGGAGATCTTTCCTTTCAGGCAATGAATTTGTGGTGTGAAATCAACATCTTGTTTATTGTTTTTCTTGTATTCTTTTACTTCCTAAAGCAGTATGCATATTGCTACATTATACTGTGTTTAAAAAAAAAAAATAAAAAAGGTCTTAGTTGCATGTCCAGAGCTAGGCCTCCAAATTCACATTTTGGCACCACAATAAAAGTGGCCAAACTGAAAAGTCTCAGATATTCTACATAACTTTATATGTACAATGTGTGTTCATCATTTTGGTAAAATTATGATTCAGTATAGATGCAAAGTAATGCATTTGGAGCCTACGCTGAGGCACAGAAAGTTCTGGCAGTTCTTGTCAATCTATTTAGACATACATTATGAGAGTCCCTCGTCAATAGTAATCATAAGGCTATAAAAGCAGCTAATGGATCATGACAATAAACAGCTAATTGTAGCACAACAGAGTCTGTGAACTGGTTCAGTGTTTCTACTTGATTCTTCCTGTGGTTCAGTTTTCCAGATCCAGGATCTTCTGCTTCTTTTCAGAGATACAGATATCTCGATTCCTCCATCCTGCTTTTATTTTATTTTTTTTTACAGTCTAGTGTTTGATGGTAAGTTGTAGTCACTTTGTAGTCACTTGAGTGCACCATTAAAATGTGCTTGAATCATTCCTTTGGCAACCATGCCAGAATAGTTATTGTAGAGATGTTATTGTAGAAAACGTCAAGAAGAAAAACTCAGATAAACAATTTAGTTAAACAAAGGAAAACAATTTCAGGCAAACTGAATTAATTCTGGCTTTATTTGTAACAATACCAGAACTTTCTTGAAGTTTAAGAAAATCTCAGTGCCTCCACTTCCAGTCTCCCCTTAGGCTCTCCTAAGTTCCTGATTCTTACTATTTTTGAACAGAGTACTAACAGAATGCTCTGTTAGTGCCTGCCTGATCCAAAACTCCTGGAAATCCATGCAAGTCTGCTTTTATCTTTATTTTCCAACTTGATAAATATCTGATACAAGAAGATATATAAAGAATGGCAAGTCTCAAAAGAAGACCTTTCTAGGAATAAATCTGACAGACCCCAAAGACCTGAATTGCATGAAACAATTTCAGATGAATGTCTGAACTCTTGTCCTTCATATAAAAACATGTGAACTTTTTGAGAACAGCCAATCTCTAATGAAAATGTCCTTATGTATTTTTTAATCTATCCTGCTACTTGGGATCGTAAGTCCTTCAATAACTCTTCAGAATACATCAAAATGTCATGCTGTGCCGAACGCCTACTTTTTTCCCTCTGGATCCTAGCTTAAAAATGAATGCTGTACAGTAGGAGATCATTGTGGATTACAGAACAACTTCTCAAAATGTCAGTGGTAAATAGTCAGCAAATCCCTTATTATCAATAAAATGGCACTGATAATCAGTAAAAAGCCATTTGTAATACTTTCAAATCCATATCCTCACAAACCTTTTATCTTGTAGCAATCCCACCAGCACCAAGCAAAATATAGTTTAATGCAAAAGGATCTTTGAGTTTTTTGCATGCCTAATGAACTTGAGTGAAGGTTTTAGAAACTCCTGCTGGACAAGGGACTTTGATTTTAATAGTGTTTTAAATGAAACCATTTAAAGATGTTTTTAATTCCCCATCTTTCAGTACTGTAATAGGTATAAAATCTTTTAGTGTGTGTTCAGATACCATTCATTTGCTGAATAAGAGTCTATTATTGTTTATGAAACTGCTCTGAATACTAGCTTGATTGTCACTAAATTAATCTTGTTGAGGGTTTTGGTCTCTGACTTGTATTTAGTTTCCTTATTCATTTACACATATTCCTTAAAAGCTCTCTCTCTTGTGTGAAGTGAAAAAAAACCCCACCTCTCTAGTGTTACTTGTGTAGAAATTGTAACTCGATAGGCCCTGAAGTCAGTATTTCTTTAATATAGGTCAACTGTAAAAATTCCATTGACTTCATTGGCAGAGGAGTTAAACCCATGTGAGAAGCAGAGAAAGAAAACGAGTTAGTAGAAAAGATGGAATGAAAATTTTATATTGTCAGAGAAAATGTGATGATGTTCAAGCCAAAAAGCGTGAGCATAGTGATAGGCATTGGTGTTGGATTGCATGCAAACTCGCTTTACTGCAGTGCTGGACTTTCAGCACCACGTTCCTGTACAGTTCATCTTGGTTCTGTAGATTTTAAGGCTGGGAGGATGAATTCGACTCTATGCTTTTGACTTACCTGCTGAGGTTTTCTGATTGGCGGTTAGGTAGCTGTTTACTAGGATTCCCATTAATGCAAGACAGCTCATCTTACATTAACTTTGGTAAGTCATCAGCCTGAACTGAGGTGTTCTTGAACAAATTACTCGCAAGGGCAAGTTTAGGTATCTGGTTGCAAGCTGCTAGCCAGTCAATCATATGTGAAGTATTAGGAGAGATCATAAAATACTCATAAACAAATAAGCTTACCAGGAGATAAGTGGGTCTGTAAAATTTTTGCCAAAAGAATAACAATGAAAATGATCTTGTAAAATGCACCTGCTATACTTCAGATATTGTTGCTTACAAGTAAACATTCTGTCGGTAACACGCAGTATTAGGTCTTCAAATAGAGGTGTTTTTGAAAGAAAAAAGCTCTCAAATTTTTGAATCAAAATTGGCTAGTTTGGACTTCCAGAAATGATCCAGTCTGAGTAAAACAGTGCCACAAATGTGTGTCAAAATCATTCTCAAACACCAAACCATTTTGAAATCAGATTCATGCATAGTAGCTAAGTTTCAAACATACAGTCTTTTTTGTAACTATTACTCACATGCTCATGACAAAAGTTTGTAGACCTCTGGTTGATTTCCTTAAAGCCTGGACTGCTTGCATAGCATTTCTTTGTCAAATTTGTGATTTCTGAAAGTATTTAATGATTCTTTCTCCAGCTTCTTTTTCCTTCTAAACTGCCAATTGTGGTCCATAATTGAGCAGTCAGCAATGTTGACAGTTAGTGGATTGCATAGTTGAATCTCAGAGCACTTTCTGCTAGGAGTACAGATTAGACTATTGCAGTGATATGCCTCATTTAACACTTGAGCAGAGTTGGAAACAGCTAGGGCTGAACTTCCTTGAATAACTCCATCATAATCTAGAGACATTACAAAATGTAGAAAGCAAAGCTTTAAGATGTAAAAATGGGGCTTTAAGGTTTGGTGATGATCACAACAGCTCCTCTAAGGTAAAAGCAAGTAAATGCATGTCAAGCCATTTCCATGGTCTATGCCTTGGGTATTATGACTCTAAAGAACATAATCCTCAGCTTCAGTTCATTCCCTACATGGGGATTTAGATGATTTTATTCTCTTGACATTGTCTAGTCCTCTTGTCCTACGGGAGAAAAATTCAGCCCTATTGAGAAGTCCGGCATGCAGCCAACACAGATCTTAAGTACTGTTTTGAAGCTCCCGAGCAGCTGTGCAGGGGGAGTTAGTATACTGGGAAAACTGTAATGGTGCCTTGCCATGAAAACTCTTTCCACAACCTGTAGAACAAGGCAGTTGGATGTGGGCTGGAGACAGAATTGGAAAGAGCGTTTGCTACATAATGGTCTGCATTCCAGTGAAGGTCCACCACAGCAATAAGTTAATGGTGGAATAACTTAAGCCAAACACTACTTTAATACAAAATGTTAGGTGCCAAATGTTTCCTTTGCTGAGAGGGTTTATTTAATGTTACACAAAGTACATTGAGTTTGCGCTGCCCAAGGAAGAGAAGGGTAATTAAAACCTCATTAAAACTGATGTAAAGATTAGGGCTTTGAAAAACTGACTCCCTCAGAAGTTCAGCATATCTAACTTCTTTCCTTTTGAGCCTTGTGTACAGAATCTGAAAACGGGAATGTAGTCTGT
>NW_009260182.1:1038621-1067507 GCF_000687185.1 Egretta garzetta | reverse complement strand
CATGAATGTATTCCTCCTGTGTTCAGAGATCTGAAGTCAGTGAGCATAGTGCTGAGTCAAACTAATAAACCCTGAACCGAGTGAGTATGTGTTAACTCAGCTCTGACACTGTGCAAATCGTTAAGCCCATCTCATAATTTTTGGTGCTCAACTTGCTGATCATCTATAACTTGTAATGCTGGAGTCAGGAACCTCCTGATGGGCCAAAGTTGAAGAAGGAAGATAGGAGAAAGAGATCGTGCCAGAGTTGTTCCTTTTGCTTCCCCTTCCTTTTTTCAAAGGACATCAACGTGCTACTTGATTTTGTTCAACTTGCATAATTCAAAAGTGATAATTATTCTCAACTCTCTGTTACCATATTTCTTGTAAGCTTTAACCTTCTTTTAAAAAACATTTTTGTGTATGATAGTATTTATTCAAATGTTCAAGAGGTTTAGTCATTAGGTCAAGCCTGCTGAATTGGGATTGTCCTGCTCACACAATCCCAGTACTTTGGCTAGTCGCCACATCTTTTTAAACAGTGTTTCATTGAACCAGGCTGCCAGATCAATTTTTTCCCATTTGTTCTTGGTATAATAGGAAATCTTTGAGTGGCTGTAGCATTGCCTTGTAGCTGGCTTAGTTTTGTAAAATATGCTTATTGGAATAGAGCCTTTCTTATAAGATAGGGAACCCACTGCTGCAATATTCTGCCAAGATTTGACAAGGGTGCATAACTCATCATAAATATATAATGAGAGTAGTTTTGACAGGCATGGAGTCAAGTAGGTTGCATTCTGGTTTTGTCTGGACATTCACAATTAAACCCTTCTCAGGGTTTGGCAGACACGGCCAACTGAAAATGTTTCAGATCACACTAAAATTGGAGCAGGCATAAAATCCTCCTTAGCTAGCATGACACTGTCACTGCAAAAGGCCTGAGCACTGAAATGTCAGTGAATTCACTTTCTCATCACCCATCTCTTTGGGAGACAAGCAGACAGCATGCTTTTTTAAAATAAGTATTTTAACAGTATTTGGTACTTGGGCTTGCATGTGGTGTTATGCCTTTGAAAGTAAAGCGAGAGAACAAGACAAAAATTGACTTGTTTTGTAGAAACAGTAGCCATTTATGAACTAGGATGATTATATGCTCTTCCAAGAAATATAACAGACAGGGCTGATCATCTTGGCAGACAGCACCCTGCAGTTCATGTGTTTGTATCTCAGTGTATATTTCAAGCACAGTCTTCATTGGGAATATACTACAGCCCAGCTTTTCAAATGTGATGAGTGGTTTTGCATTGCTTTGTTTTGTTAGTTAGAGACATTTTGTAATTTTGTAAGTTTTTATATTTGCTAGTGCTTTGCAGAACAAATCCTTTCAGAGGAACTCAGGCAAAAAATTGAGGCATCCAAAATCATTAGTCATTTTTGAACAATCTCTCTTTCCTTGTTATTTGATAAAATGCTTCTCAACAGTTCTTGATTAGAGCTTCTAAGGGAGATTAAGGGTCTGAAATATGGTTATCAACAAGAACGCTCTAATTGATGGTCTCCATTCTGATGGATACTTTTTACATATGTTAAATATAGCATGCGGATGCAATGCTGTAAGCCAGCCTAATCAAGAGAGAGTGTCTAGCTTCTATCTGGCCCACCACCATCTTTTTGAGAAGACATGGAGATGTGTTGCCAAAATAGTAAATCTCTGTGCAAGAATAGAAATGTGTTTGCCTACAAAGGAAAAGAATGCTAAGAACTACATCAGCCCTTTTGGCTGACTCACCCCCAAGTGGATGTGGAGCAATTGGAGGATAACAGCTGCTAGAACCCTGGTACTCAGGTGAGAGGGATGATGAGCACCATTTTGCCCCACCAGTGCATTCATATCTCACTTGGTTAATGCAAATTTAGGACCTCTCCTCATTTTCTCTGCCCTTTGATGGGAATGCACAGGAAACTTCAGTGCAAGGTAGAAAGCTTCACAGACTGAAAGGGAGTAGAAAGGTAAATCAATCCCTGCTAGTAAGTCCCTAGGCAGTAATTCATCTATAAAGTTCTTGTCCCGTTCTCATGATTTGTTGCTACTGCTTATTCTCTTCTACATTGTCATTGCAATTAGTTGTCCTTTCAACAGTATAGGCTTTCAAGGTCTTCAGGTAAGTGTTATTAGGAAACCCATTTATTTTTTTCATTAAGACTATGATGGACTAAAAATATGATTTTTCTTTTGATATCTTAAATTCATTTCAGTATTTGAAATTTTCATTAAAAATGTGAAAGAAGTTTGCCCAGTTTCACAGTTGTGATGACTGTTGAAAGTAGTTAACCCTGTGAAGAGCATTGAGAGCTGGCTTAAAACAAGAGCTTGAATTTCGGGCTCCTACATCAGGTTGCTGCTTTAATAATTAGCAGGCTTTTGACTATCTTGGATAAAAGCTTTTTCTCTGTTCCCCCTTCCTTTTCTTTACTTCTGCATTCAGGGAAACTGAATTCATGTAATCAACTCATTTTCCTAATGTACCTTGTAGCCTTCTGGCTGTGCTACCAACACTGGAGGAAGACATCAGAAATATATTCATTGTTTGTGTGGGCTTTTTTGTGTTTGGTTTTGGTATGTTCTCCTGACTTACTTTCTCCTATAACTTGAGCAAGAGAATCCTAACTGAGAAAAACTGAGCTTATCAAGTTAATCAAGGGAGTAACTGGAGGATGATTGGCAGTGGAGGGTGATGAAAGTGATTCATCATGTAATCAGGAGAAGGCAGGTATATGTGTTTGTATGCTTATTCACATTTCTTAAGTGAACATTTGCAGAGACAGTAAGATTGCTAAGTAGTCCTAAATTTTGGAAATATGTTTGTAATACGCCACAGCACTGCCAAGGCTAAATTAGAGACGTAATGGCTCAAATAACATAACATTATTAATCACATTTACTAATTAAGGAAATTGCACTGTTCCCCACAAATATCATTAGAGAGAAATTATACAGTATTGATATTTCCATGAGAAATCAACATTAAAACTAGTGGTTTTTTCCTCATAGTACAAGTAGTTAAATAGGGAAAAAACAGCAGCAGCACTAGATTCCATGGGTTTCAGACAGATGATAGCAGTGGACATTGTGAATCAAGGTTTAAAAATTAACATGTCTGCTGTGAATACTTTGTATCTTTTCTTTTACAAGATTCACCTGCGAAACACCAGGCAGATCTAAACTGTTTTGAATAGCAGAAAATGGCTTAACCATTACTCAAACTCTTTCAATGATTTAAAAATAAGCTTTAAAAAGCAAGCAAATAAGCCTCTTATGGTCAAAATTCCTATTCAGGAGTGGCATAAGCATTAACCAGTCAAAGATTACTATTACCTTTCATTCTCACTGTAAAGTGGCATGAATGCGTACAGTGTTCACAGTTTAAATGTGCAAAAGAATGTAGTCTGTATGCAGAACACGTGATGATCAATACAATTCAAGGACTCCATGGACCATCTGGGCTTTCAGCTATTTTAAGGTGGAGAAACAACTGCTTGACATGTTGGCTGCAAAACTGCAAATACCAGTATTGTACAATGTTTTTCAGTATTTAGTTTTATATCTTTTAGTGAAAGAATGCATATAAATCTTAGAATTGTAACATTAGAAAGAGATCTTTTTATCCAGCCCGTGTCCTATCAGTGAGATAAAATTAATGACAGATGTTTTGTCTATCATTGTTTAAGCAGTGACAGAACTTCCTTGGCCACTGTAATGATAAGACAGAGACACCCTGTATTAAAAAAAACCCAACTGGTATCTATCTGAAATATATTCTGCAACCTAAGTTTGTTTCTCTCTTTCCTTGTCCCAGTGAGACTGGAGAACAATTTATCACTATAGCGTTTTTGCCAACCTTCACATCAGAGAACTGTTGTCATGTTACCTGTAAGATTTCTCTTCTCTAGACTAACCCTACTGAATTCCTGCAGCTTTTTCTTTTAGGTCACATTTTTAAAACCTGTTATTACTCTTAATGTTCTCTTCAGGACTCGGTAATTTGCTTTTGTCTGCCTTAAGCAGACTGGCCAAACTGCAGTCAATGTTCTAGCTGAGCTCTCACCAGGGCGACGAAAAGCAGAGCAATTTGCTCCATTTCAGATTTACAATATTCCTGTTAGTACAGTTCAGAATAAGTGCCCTGTATGGCTGATGCTTATTCAGGTTTAATCTTAACAAACAGACTCTTTCCTGACATAATATGATTGGTTAGTTCCCTTCTTTGCATTTATGCTCTTTATTTCCCCTTCCTATGGGTGGTGCTTTGCACTGGTCCTAACTGAATTTGTCTTACTGGCTTTAAACCATTTTTGCTGACTTACCAGAGGGTCATTTCGAATTCTGGCTGTCTCCTCAAAAATGTTTGTAAATTCACCCAGTACAATGCCATGTGTGAATTTTGTGTGTTTATTTCATTACTCAAATTATTTACAGATATTATGGCTTGAATAGGACAGACCTCTGAAAGACCTCACTTAAAGTCTCTTACTCTGATAATGGGTCATAAGGTATTAATTTTTGAGATTATTATTTTGCTTGCCATTCTGCAAATATTTCCAGTTTATTACAATGTCACAATGTCAAATACCTCACGAGAGCTGAGGTGTAGCACATCTATTACTAGTTCATTAAGCTAGCTAGAAGGAAATTCAGTTGCTCTAGTAAGATGTCTTTGATAAGATTTTACATCATGGAGAGATATTTTATTTACTTATCGCTATTCTCAGAATGCTTAACAACTCTTCCAGGATCTTCCCAGGTATCAGATAGGGCTGGGTGATCTGTGATTCTCAGGTACTCCTTTACTCTTTTAAAAATAGGTATTATTTACCCCTTCTGCTTTTGCAATTTCAGTCATACTTTTCCCTAAAAATCAGGATCAGTTTCTGATCTTGAGGCACAAGTGTATACTTATGTCTTTCTGGGGGAGGTCCTTCCAGCTGTAATTTTGTTCACCTTGCAGGCTCCTTGCATTTCTCTCTTGGCTGTCACTAGCTAGATATGCATGCATGTGTTCAGGTGCTCCCAGAAATCTTTATAACTGACTTCAGAAAAGGCAGGATAGAGCCCACAGAACAATATAGCATTTTCAAAAACTATCTCACAATATCAGTATTTTAAAAATATACATAAAGAAATGCTATTAGAGATGGAAATTCACTTGTACCCTGTAAAATGGATGAGTTACTTGCTAAGGTTCCGCATTATACATAGGTGTAAATGAATATGTGAGGTACAGAATCCTGAATAATTATTTTATTCATTTCCACATCCTAAACTTATGAAGGGAATGAACAGAAGTATCTCAGAAAAATGTGAGCTACGACTGTGACTAGCAGATAGCGAGAGCTTCTTCTCAGGATAAGAGTGTGCAGAAAATACTGGAAGTTGTTAGCACGGGAGAGCCATAGTCCCAGCCTGAATTACCTAATGACAGTAATAGAAGGATTTTTACTATTAAGCAAAACTAAAACAGTTCATACAGTTTGTATAAATTAATTTGCAAACACACCCCAAAGGGTGCAGGTGTGTCTGTATTTTTATTAGATATTATGCATTTGATGTAGTCTGATTATAGGTTACAATCGTGGGTGAATTAAGATGTTTTTAGTGAAATAGATGTTACAGGAAGTCCCCAATTTAATGAGATCACGGAAAATTATATCAAAATAATAAAGCATGAGTTAAGAAAGTTGCATAAGCTAGCTTTGCTCTGTAATTTTTATTTTAAGTTAACAAGGCATCAACATTGTTGCATGGGTGATTATTTGCTAGTATGCATTTAAGAACTGAAACAAGATTGTCTGCATTGTTAGAGCCCAGCCGTTGTCACTGGATGTGTGCAAGCAAATAAAGTGAGAACAAAGGCATAAGAAAATGCTCAGTATATTTTAGCCTGCTGCAATTATTTGGTGAAAATTATTCAGAGCATACCCAAGTCCTCAGGGGTGGTCAGGGAAAAATTGTTAAGAGTAGGATGTCGATATATAAAGCATAGCTCTGAATACTGCACAAGGACAATTACAAATAGAGGTCTTGCATAAGACCTCAAGGAAACACTACAGTAGATTGACACCATTCAGCCAGGATTACCATCTCAAAGAGCTGTTCCTGATGCTTTCATGTGCTGACACAGTTGAATATAGAAGATTTTTTTTAATGTGCTGAAATTATGAATAACACTAGTTAATGCTATTATGTCAGAATGGTGAAAAAGTATGCCCTTAAGAAGCTCTGACAAGAGCCCTGTGGCTCGATTATTGCAGGTGAAACGTATCAGTTGCAAGGGAATGGAGCAGACCTTTGTCAACGTGGGGGTTTTTTTGCTGAGATATTCCTGAGCTCTGCCTCGCTTTCAGTGAGAATCTTTGTGGGAGGCTGAGACTGCTACAGGGTTAGACAAAAGGCTCTAAATGCAGGATTTATTTTGAAGTAATCTGAATGACTAATTAGGTGATCGATATACAGCTTGGAGCAAGGCATCTTGAAGTAGCTGATACTCTATTTGAAGTTGAGAACTCAGCTGGAGCCTCACAACAGAACAGAGTTTTGTAAATTCTCATAACGAAAAATGTCAGACCTTCAGTGCAAGTTGCCCAGCTTCTGTAGAATCATTTGAATTGTATCGGTGTACACGAGCTTAGGATTTCTGCCATGGACTTGTAACAACAGAAGCATGGACAGTAAGGTAAACAAAATGGGCATGCCAGGTTTCCTTTTTGGGAGCTACAGTTTATCTGGGAATTAAACTTCAGCATTATGGGGGAGAAACAGCTTTTTAAACATGAAAATGAACATTAAGCAGCAATTAAAGCAAACTTAAAAGTGGATAATCATGCCTTTCACTAGTAGTTCAGATATAATATATTGTTATTTTTCTTTCAGAATGCTCAGTCAAAAGGATGGAATTAAGAAAGGAAAGCAAGATAACAATAGCCTCCTACTTTAATTGTAAATACTGATTTCTACATTAAAGGCTCAATTTCTGCTCTTAATACTAAGCAGAGAATGTTTTGAGGATTTAATATTTTTCCCTAGCCTATGTTTTTCAACTCCAGCATTCCAAAACCGATTCCACTCTCCCAATAGGTGGTCTTTCATCACACTGTTAACTTTGAGAAAAGTCTTTCCAACTTTTCAGAAATTCTTTAATAGAATAAATGACTACAGCTACAATAACTGGTTCTTCTAGCCCATGGGGGTTCATGTTTCTTATAGCTGAGGAGCAAACATCTTTTTATATGTTGAAAGAAAAGAACGACACATTCAAGCTGTGATATGTTTTATTGCCTGAGACTTCATCATGTTCATTAGGCCTTGAAATTAAAGTTTCTTGTAAAACTGCACATCTACTAAGATTTGCCTGGATAGATGCAAGAGCATAGTTGTACTGAAGACAAAGCACCTTTTTTTTTTTTTTTAGTAACATTGAAAGTTACAGGCTACATATGTTCAATTTTTAGATTAAGTCAAAAGCTACTGTTCTCTGAAACATTAACATGGCTTTAGGGATGGTAGATCAACATTGTCATTAATTTTCACAGGTTTGCTAGAGGACCTTCTTCATGTTGGAGATCTGGGACAGAAAGCCTTGTTATGTTCATTCTTTATAGCTCCTAGTAGAAATCTCATGAGTACAATTTTACAGCATGACTTATTTCTTCCTCATCATAACAACATGGAGAATGAGAGCTGAAAAGGTCTGGTGCCATTTTTTCTGCAATATCTATGTCTGAATCAACCAAAGTCTCAAGAGTCCTTCCATTAATTTCAGTGATTTGCTATCAGCGCATTTTAGAAGATGATTTGATGGCCTAGCACTGTAAAAGGACTTCAAAAATTATTCATGCTATTGTTGTAATTGCTGTTACTATTAAGAACTTTTTTACTTATTCACTCATTTTTCATAACTGAGAATCTAACTATCCCTAAGTGGATATTAGTGCCATGCCTTCTTAAGGATATTTGATGCTTCCAACAAAAACCTTGATTTAAAAAAAAAAAAAAAAAAAAAAAAAAAAATTCCTTTTCACTTTTCTAAGTATGTGGAATGAAGAAGAAGAAAAAAAGGAGACATTCCAAAAAAGCTTTATCAAACTTTCCATCTTGTGGCAAACTGTATACAAGTTTTCCATGACTGCAAATTAACTTTTTCTTCTTGCAGTAGTTTTGAATTGTTTTCAACCACAAATAGTAGCTTAAAAAGGAATAGCATTATGACAGAGAGGACCATATTGAGTACATTTAGCTAAATAAATAAGCTCTTTAATCACCAGTGATTTGATGGAACACCAAGGTTTTCTGTATTACCACCATTTAGAGTTTAGAATACACCACCCTCACTTTCTTTTTTTTATTTCTAGATTTATACACATGCATATTTGCACAACATGTATGTAAATATGTATAATCTGCAGTGAAAACTGTGGCACATGTTGGAGACATGCAAGTGGAATTATTAATTCTGCTTGTTCTCAGTCTGAAATCTGTGTTATTCTGTAAGAGGAAGGGACATTATCTAAGCCTCAAAATGAAGCTGTGTCTCTTATTCATAAAATCAGCTGGGGAGAATGTTCAACCTAGAGAATGGTGTTAGGAGTTAATACAGAAAGGAAATGATAGGAATTCCATGCTTTAGATTAGTCTAACTAGACTAGACTTTTTTCTAACTTACACCTTCCTAAGCATTCATTCAGTACGAGCCAAATGAGTAATCATTCAGAATGATACCTATAAAATTCAAGAGCTCTTTGGTTAATTTTTTGGTTAGTGAATTGGGAAACTGTAGAGATGCACCATGAAAATACTGAGAATAAGTAAATTATGCTGGCTCAGCTGATACTAAAGCACTGGAATGAAACCGTACATTACTTAGAAAGATACCTTAAGGAGCTCAGCATATTTTTATTGTATACTAAAGTCATTATGAGTGGTAACTTCCTAGGAAGTTTCTAGTGCCATGCAGCTGTTGATATTGAAGTAGTTGTAATGGAACCTGGGTATTTGTGTTCCCATATTCTTGAAGCACATACTTACAAGCAACTATTATAAAGTTCATACTACAGCGACACAGTTGCCATATAGAGAGTGAGCTTCATGCTGCTTGTGCTGGGACTAGAACTGGAGTAATCAAGCTATTTTTCTCATTTCATCTGGTTCTAATACCCATGGTTAAGGGTCAAGACCCGTAATCAATTCTCTGGGAGTCCTGTGTATCTGATTTCATGCTGCCCTGAGCCCTTCCATAGAGAATTCTTGCAATCTCTCGTCTACTGCTATTGCCATCAAGAATTTTTGTTGGCACCCAGCAAATGAGGTCAAGAGAACTGAAAGCAAATCAGGAAAAATCTTGTGCATTTTAGGTAATCGCTATTGTACTTCAGTGGACACCTTGCAGTCACACAAAAAAACCCAGTCTGAGTTGCAGTTGGACAATGCTGTTTATTTTAGCAGCTCAACAAGAACAAAGTTACAGTCTTGAAAAAAAGGTATAGCAAACAATTAACATATGTCTATTAACAATACAGGGGAAAACCCCTAAACCTTCATTGTAGTTTGACTTAAGATTAGGGAAAAAAAAGTCTTCCCAAAGAAGTCTGGTAAACTGACAAAAGATCTAGGTGAGATCAAGAATAGGAAAACTCAAAATGAAGAAGTCCCAAATGCAGAGTCAACAATAGCTTGCAAGATGAAACCTTGCACTGTATGAGATGTCCCAAATATGTTGCAGCTTTTTCTCCAATAACGTCCAGTTATGTGAAGGAAAATCTATTTTGTAATGTTAACATTTGATCATTGCATACCTGCCTTCATAGGCATCACTATTGGTAGCTGTGATTTCATGCTTTCTAGTATTTGCAAGAGTTCCATAGTTTTCTGGCTTGGTATGGCATAGCATAGTAATGCTAGGGTAAATGTCTCCTTTACACAACACCAAAGCAGTTGTACTACGAAGGTGATGAGCAATGACTTGCATATTTTAAAAGACTCCATCTGGAAGTACGTTAGCCCTTATAACCATGATTTACATCATCTTGGCCTTATTTGGGATAATAATGAAGGACCACAGGCAAAAATAATCTTTTGGGACACTTTATCTCATAATTGCATTGGACCAAGAAAGTGAAGGGGAGATTAGCCATCCCCTGACAGGTGGTAGGGGCAGCTTTCTGAAAAGCAGGCACAGAATTTTATCAAAAGATGCATCTTTGCCCATATCCAACTGCAATGTGTAAGACCTGAGGTGATGAAATCTAACTGGAATCTAATTTAGTAAGCTTAGCCTTTGTTTGAGTTTTAATCAAAGGTTTGGTTCCTCTAGCAAATTACTCAGGTTGTATGGCTTGTTTCTGTTTGTAGAGTGGGAATAATGCTAACAGGTAGCAGCACGTGCTGTGACAAGCCAAGGAAGCTGACACTGAGTACCTCTCTGGATGCCCACCTAGGCATGGTCCTTCTGGCTGTTTGTGTGACTGGTACTGCTGTTCTGCATTAGAACACCCATCTGCATTTCATGGCAATGTTGTTATATAAATAGCTCTGGCATCCCTTGACTATGTTTTTTTGTGCTCTCTTGGAAATCTAAATAAGTTAAAGTTGTTAATAAGAACAGACACTTCCATGACTCTGTTCATCAGGCTGCTCATGTGCCTCATCAACACGGAGAGCTAAAATTCTGTAGAGAGCAGCTTTTTATTCCTTCTGCCAGCACCATCCAGAGGCAGAAAAAAGTTATCTTGAAAAATGAGTGAGGCTTTTCTTTGCAAAATTTCATATAAATTCCTATCAGCAGAAAAACCTTTCCAAAACCAAAAGGCTTAAAACATTCACTCTGCCATTGTTTTGGCAATTAATGAGGCCTGAAGTTTAAGTGAAGTTGAACTCAAAGAAATTCTTATTGTCCTCTTTAGAAGTATATGGAAAAACAGAGTCATGAATAAAAGAGATGATTGAGGAATTATTTTATATGATTATCTGTTTGAGATCATTCTGTCTGTCCTCATTGTTTTGGATATGATTCCCTTTTTCCTCTCCTCCATTTCTGGCTGAGTAGTCTGAAGGTCTTATAAAGTGAATAAAAAAGTAAATTTAGTATATTGATGAGGCCACAATTCCACTCACTGTCTTAGGTATGCAGCTGACTTACAGAAAAACCCTAAGCAGCCTGAAGAAAAATAAAACTGCCTTGAAGTGTCAGCCAAAATTTGAGCTTAATTTTTTTTTTTTTTTTAGATAGGACATATGTCAGGTACCTTTAACACATACCAGCCTACTTACATGATGTATTAAATCTCTGGGAAATGTAGATCTCTGAGTTCTACCTTTACCTCTCCACCACACAATTTATAGGGTAAAAAATCGACTAGTCTACTGTAGCTGCCTCTGGTGTGGAACTGAATAAATATGTTTGTTTGTTATTTAAGATAACATCTTACAGAAATTAGTCCACAGAAATTAGTGGTTACCTGCCTAGCTGGTCACATCAATGCATATTTTCCATATTTACTTGTACATTCATGTTTGAGTGAGCAAAATTGAAGTCAGCTGACACTGTCATCCCAGTGACAATTAGAAGAAAATTTCCTCATCATATGAAACTAAAGGGGAAATTATATTTTGACAGAATAGTCATCAAGATAGAATTAGTACAGATTGAAACATGTCTTGGAAAATTAAGTGCATGCACCTGACAAATAGATTCCTTTTTCTCCAAAATAGCGTTGCATTTGCTTGCATCTGGTGAAAGAAATCAGGAGACCCATGGTAAAACAGGACCTTTTTCTCCTTTGGAAGAATTTGCTTGTAGAACAGGATATCTTACATGGCACACTAGAGATAATAAAATTCAAAATACTTATGAAAATAGTTCTGCATGTCACATGTGACAGCTTTCACACACCATGTGTTCCTGTGTGTACCCTGAAAGTTCATGTCACAGTTACACAAAGGAAGAAAATTGGAAGGCAAACTAGGATAATACCGTGAAGCTCAATGATAGTCTGCTTGTGAGCTGATATAAATAGTTAACGCACTGTTCATATCTGCTATTCAGACTGTAATTTGTTCTTCACCATAGGGGGGGGGAAAAAATTTCCAGGAAACTGTTAGTAAGTGAAGGGATGGCCGAGTTTAGTGTCCCCTCCTATAGATAAGGCACTTAGGACCTTGTAGACCTCATTAATGTGCATGACTGCCACTTAAGAACTTGAATATTTATGGGAAAGAACTACTTTTTCTCTCTGAATGGTGTAGTAAACTATGTCGATTTAAAAATGCCCTGGTGGAAGAGGGGGGGAATCAGTTTTGGTGATGTGATTTTTAGAACACAGCATTTGAAAGTAAAAAAACCCCACAGAAATGCCTTTATTAGAAAGCTTGAGGTAGTGTTCTGTTTTCATTTATTCAGAGATCATGGAGATTAGAACTGAAAATTCAAATAAAACCAAAGAGGGTAGATCAAAACACCTGTGGCTACTTAATTTGTAATTTGATGGTTACTTAAAATGATTTAAAATTATGGCAGACTTCTTGCATGGAGCCCAATTAATGCCTTTTGTAATGAAATGTGAGTAACAAAGTAAACCTAGGAACCTGGGCTTCTAATCGCTCAGAATTTCCTCTTTTTTTCCCCTTTCCTTTTTTTTTTCCCAAGTACCTACAAAGACTTCAAGGAGAATACTTAGATCTGATTTGCTGGGTTCAGTGCAGTGCAAACTGGGTGCTTTCTGCTGGTTTGTATTACATGATAGATCTTGGCAGTTGACTGAGTTTACCAGTTTCATTTTGTAAACGTGTGGGTCAAGATGTCCTTCCTCGTTGTACCTCTAGAGGCTGTGTACTGCAAACTGTTAGAGCTGCACTTGATTTTTCTCTTCAGAACATTTCCTGAATTAGACTTGATAACAGGTTGTTCATGTGGGCTTCATTTCCACGCTAGGAAATACAAACTGTGAAACAGATCACCCTGTCTGTAGCCGTGTCCTTCTTCTTTATGGTTCCTTTACTTTGAAAGGAGACCTGTGGTTTGTGGTTTTTCCCCTCGTTTCATTCTTTACCATGAGAAGATTTTGCAGGGAAGAAAAAACAAAATGTATATGCTTCAGGCTCCTGAATTATCCCTCTGTTCCAGGGCAATGTATGTCAAGGGTAATGCTAAGTATATGCACATAAGGACAGCAGGCTCTGTCCTACAAGCAGTAGTCCATGTTTTCTGGAGATACGCAAGATTTCTGATGCTTGGATTGCTTTCAGGTGCTTGAAAACATCCTTCCCTGTTTCTGAGTGGCCATGGCACTATGGTGAAATAAATCCAGCCCCAAAGAGGGTTTAGCTCTTCAGCTCCGTATTTGCCCTTTGCTGGTGCATGACCTTGACTGTAAGAATTTTGCTCTGAGTTTTATCAGGGAGGCTATGTTAACTGGTGTAGAAGCTGAGTAGTGTTGATATAGATTGAGAACTTTTGATGTGAAAACACAGGCATTCACTTACAGAATGAGATCTGTAGTCTCTTCATTTTTATGAGCTTGACAGTAGAAACTGTATGTTTTGTATCCACTTTCTTTCCTTACCGTCATGCATGCTGTGGTTGTTATCTCTCTGAAATAACTTGTCTCCTAGGTGTAACAAAGGAAAAGAGCACCTATTGCTTGAGCTGCTAGCATTTACTAATACAGGATGACAAAAGCCTGATTAAGCTAAGAAAAGAGACCATATTAAGAATAAACAAAGACTGATTTGAAGATAGATCCTTTAAGCCCGTTGTTGTAACGTGAGGATGAGACAGGTGGATAACATGTCACCTTCTAAATCCACAGCTCACTTGCACCTCAGCTGAGACTGATTTCTAGGCAATTGCCAGGCAGATGCTGTCCTCGTTTGTGTTTGTCCACCTCTAACTGAGGATGAAAGCTGGCCAGGGGAGGGGAGCCTTACTGCGGTATGTTATGCAAAACAGGGCTGTGGAAAGAGCCGATCATGAGCAGTGCAGGCGGTGTAAATGAGCCGCAGTCTGAACGAGCCGCTGGCCTCGGAGGCGCAAATGCCTTGAACTTGTTCTCAGCAGGTGGCACTATTGAGCTTGTCATGGTAGCAGAGCTGGTTCCTCACTAGATTTCTCCCTCCCCCCGCCTTTTTCTTTTTTTTTTTTTTTTTTTAAATTATTTTATTTTAATATCGTGGTGATGCATTCTGCATGTGTCTCAAACTGCAAGTCATGACAGGGTGTTGTTGTACCACTTTAAGTGCCGAGGGCAGCAAAAACACCGTACGTGAACAAGGTTTCTCACATTGTTCATGCTGGAAGTCCATTTCTTTCTGCCACCAGAATAAAACCCGTTCTGATTCTGAGTAGAGCCTATTTGTGTTCTATTTTTAATGACTAATTCTATTCCTTAGTTGAAAGAAATTGCATGCATATTGGCTCAGCAAACAGAGTTATGGACAGAGTTTAAGATGGCTAAAGTCCTCTCAGCATCGTGCCCTATGCTCCAGATGCAAAATACATCCTACAGGGGGAACCTACATGGTCTTTATGAATGTTGGCCCCAGCCTTGTAAGTAGTTGCCTTGCAAGAAACCTATTGCCGACGCTTTCAGTGTCATTCTGCAGAAGTACTAATGTATGAAGTACTTTTAAGACTAGGAACATTGTGGTTACTGTAGTTACAATTTTTTTTTTAGTTTCCCTGTCCCTGTCAAACCAGTTTCCAATGGTTGAATGCTCACGTTTCACCCCTGCTTGTTCACGAGCTATAAGATCTTAGGGTTGTCAATGATGTAAAACTGAACATAATGAAGGTCTAATCTGCTAAAGTTGATTTGTATTGTGACAAGGTTTGGGTTTAAAGGAGCTAACTATTCCTGATTCATTTTTGTGTGGCTATGGTCTGAATTAGCTCCTTCTATTTAATAGAAGTGTAAGCTAATTCAGATCTGTGTACTTTTTTTACTTGAAAAGAGCAGGGCCAATGACAGGTGATGAATAAGAAGAATCAGGAATAACAGCTAAGAATAATTACCCCTGCAAACAGTTCCTCAGTGTAATTTGTACAAGATACTCTACATTAAGACTCAAGAGGAAAAAGAAAGAAGACAGACAGTCACTTGAAAATGCTTACAACTGGAATGTTAGTATTCTTAGCAGGTAAATAATAACATCCTTCATACATCCTCATTTATGTGCATAACACTTCACAAGTAAAATATAGGTTCCACAAGGCAATTAAATGTATCTGTGTTCAGCATTTCCACCCAGGGGTTACCTCCACTGTTTTTTATGTAGATCACATTCACTCTGGGGTAAACTGTGCCCATGACACAATACAATGCAGATGTGTCTAAGTTATTCCTATGCATATTTTGTGATGTCTTACTCATTATTTTTAACGCCTTTTTTCTGCAAATGTCAGCTATATTCCTATACTCAGTAACATAAAGTAAGAGCACATTGCATATTATGTGTTCAGTTTTACTTGACTTTGTATGGGCAAGTAAGAAGTGAAAAATGACTAAGAGGCATGGTACATGCAGTTCTGATTGTGCTCTGTCCTTAGCTGCTTGAAATCATGGGTGTGGTCACAATATATTAAAAATTTATTATGGAGAGCTGGAATAATATTGACCGCTTTTGGCAAGGATCTTGACACTTTGTTCAGAAACCATCCGTTGACCTATCAGTTACTGCCTAGGTTTTTCATTTCATAAAGAAGAGAGTATATTTCTTTACTCATCACGTCTGAGACACTAGCAGCTTTTCAGGCAGGTATTCCATCCAACTGGAGATTCAAAAGATACAGGCGTTCTAAAGCAGATGTTTCAGCAACATCCGGTATGACTAATCATGGGTAATTGCTTCAGCAACTAAGAGATGCTACTGGAATATCAGAACTTATCCTCTCTTAAGACCAGTAAGAAATAATTGAACTGCAGAGATGGTGCCCAGAGGTATGAAACATGACGTGTTTCAAGGATCTGTCTCCAAACCTTTGTTGCTCAAAGGACATGTGAAGCCTCTAGACAAAATTGTTTCCTAACACAGAATAGAATAACATCAGCACTCTCATAATGCACAGCTGTGTATCTTGTACCCTGTGGAGTTTAGTCTCTGCTCTGGAGAATTGCTTACATGACATTGCCATCTGGATGCATAAAATTATTTTGTTCTTAGTTTTATAAAAACATTAGCCTGGCTGCTGAGGGGAGGTCATTTAGGGTGTCTTTATCAACATGTACATAAACACATGTTCCCTGACCAGACAAGCTTACAACATGTTATTGCAAGGACACAAGAATTGCTTGACGTAAACAATAGTGACTCTATAGATATGTAGAGAATGTAGTAGTTTGCCTACTTTATTTTACTAGTGAAGTCTGTAATTGCAGCAAGCCTCTTGTAATTGTCTGTCACTTGTTGCAAACTACATCTGTTCTATGGTAAGCCCAGTTTGCTGGACGTGGTATGAAAATGTCGTGGTTTAACCACAGCCGGCAGCTAAGACCCACACAGCCGCTTACTCGCTCCCCCCTGGTGGGATGGGAGAGAGAATCAGAGTAAAAGTGAGAAAAGTAATGGATTTCGAGATAAAGACAGTTTAATAGGGAAAGCAAAAGCCATGCATGCAAGCAAAGCAAACGAAGGAATTCATTCCCTACTTCCTATTGGCAGGCAGGTGCTCAGCCATCCCCAGGAAATCAGGGTTCCATCATGCATAATGGTGACTTGGGAGGACAAACACCATCACTCCAAACATCCCCCCCTTCCTCCTTCTTCCCCCAGCTTTCCATGCTGAGCATGATGTCATACGGTGTGGGATCTCCCTGGTGTCAGCTGTCCCGACTGTGCCCCCTCCCAGCTCCTTGTGCCCCCCCAGCCTCCTCGCTGGTGGGGTGGGGTGAGGAGCAGAAAAGGCCTTGGCTCTGTGTCAGCCCTGCTCAGCAGTAACATCCCTGTGTTATCAACACTGTTTTCAGGACAAATTGAAAATATAGCCCCATGATAGCTACTATGAATGAAATTAACTCTATCCCATCCAAAACCAGCACAATGTCTCAAACTGTACATTTTGGTCATCCATGCTCTTATGCAACTGCAAGGCATCCTCCTCATAAGCACAGTGCTTGATTTATTGCAATTCCCCTTCAGTCAGGCTTCCAGTGGAGTAGCTGCTCTGCTTATGCTTCCTCAGAGTTCAGGGACATATTTGCTCTCTGGTTTTGAACAATCCTGAGCAGATTACATCTCTTTTGTCTTCTTTATATTGGCTGCCTGTAAATTAGCAAATAGACTGTAACAAGTATAAATAAGGGGTAATTAAAAAAAATTATATTGTCCAATTTTTGCTGGTTTGTTTTGTGTTGTGGTTTGGTTTTATTTTGGGGGGGTGACTTATTTTGTCTTCTTTTAAGAAAAGTCTGTAATGAAAAAATGTGTTAGGACATGTTTGTATGTGCAATGCATACCTCAGAAATTTGGCAGGTTGTGTGGGTATGCTGAGATGTTTGCCAACCTCAGAGAAGAGATTGCATTTTCCTGAATTAATGATGGTCAGTGAGGAGAGGGTGTTTGCCACCTTCAAATCCTTTTGTTCATGGGATATTTTTCCCCAAGCAATTAAAATGTAGTGACGATAGCAGTGCTGTGACATATGTGGGTTGAGATTTCAAATTCCTTTTGGGAAGAAGTCTCAAAACATCAAAGCACTTCACACTCTCTAGCTGTGTCATCCTGACAGCTGCTCTTGGGCAATATATTAATCCCCATTTACACACAGAGAAACTGAGGCCCAAATCGGTAGATTTAATATACTAAATCTGGGTTATACCAGAAAACTATAGGTTCACTAAAGCTGTCTGAGCCAAGGTTTGGGAATGTGCCAAAAAAGGAATTTCTATCGGACCTGTGGTTTGTCTGCAATTACACAGAATCATAGAAATTTTGGCTGGGAGAGATCTTTAGTGGTCATGAAGTCCAAGTTTCTGCTCAAAATAGGACTTGGGCCAATGGTATATCAGGCTAGTTGAGGCTTTGTCTAGCTGAGTCTCAAAAAACCCTCTAAAGCTGGAAAATACTCAACCTCTCTGGTCACCTGTTCTGGTGCTGTGCCATCCTCGCATGAGAATGTTTTTCTTTTATGTCCAGCCTGTACTTACTGATGTGCAATTTGCAACTGTATTCAAAGAACTGAGAAAGGGGTGATGCTTGGCAGAGATACCTGTTGGCCCTCCTACCACAGAGGAACAAGTTCCGTACAAACTGCCTCTCCTTTGGCTGCTGAACAGGACAATTGGAGATCCATGAGTGCTTAAGCTTAGACAGTTCTTTTATTCTTCCCTATCTGATGAAAAGGTAAAGAGACACTTAGGCTGCTTGGAGAATGAAAAATGAAAAAAAAAATTCAGGCAAAAATATGGAAAAACTGTTTCTCCATTGTCCAGTCACAAAACTGAGTCTGCCAGAAAAATGAGGTTGTTTAGTTGTGTCAGAATAATAACAGGACTATCCTGCTTTATCATCCCTGTTTTTTAAATAAGATCAATACTAGTATCATTGCTATTTATTTTTTCATTATCACGTAACTTGTTAAACGTCAAAGAATGAGTCCACTCCAGGCCCTATTTATCGTACCACCACCCATTTGAAGGACTTAGAGGGACTAAAGAGTTGTCAGGTTCAAACATGACACTACTTATTTCTGTATTCAGCTGCTCAGTGAAGAATGCTCTGTAGATCATAGTACAGCAGCTGCAAAACCATTTGATTGAAGAACAGCAGGTAAGATGAGGTGGAATTGACCCTCATACATACTACGTACAGCACAAACTGTCCATATGTCCATGCTACTGATGAAATGGACAAGTAGCAGATCTGGACAATTAGCTGCAGCAGTAGAATTAATATGACTGGCTAGGAAGTTTCAGAAAGAGGTGTTCTTAGAATAAATACTCTTAGAAAAAGAGGGAATAAGGAAGAATGTTTCTCAGGTTGCTGTCATGCTTTAGCCATTTTAACATTTAACAGCAACTCAACCGCACTGTGCACGAAGTGTATTTCCCTATTGGTTCCCCTGGTTCATAGTCCTTAACTGTTGAGGTCTACTTAAACATTGATTCCACCCTGAGATCAAATTAAGGCTTAAATTCTTCAAACTTTGACACCAACATGTGACAGGTTATGAAATGGAGTTAACCTATGCTTCTTTATTTAGAAGACACTAAGAGAGGTGATGGATTTGGGGGACTCGTGACCTTTTAGAGTCAGGAATACTGAAACCTTCTTGCTGTTAATTTTGTCAAAAGAATACAGAACAAGAGAAATACACACAAAAATATAGCTGATGTTGTTTCTTCATCTCTTATAGAGTAATTTTCTGGATGATTTCAACAAGCAGTATCAAGCTCAGAAATGCTGGTGGTGTCTCCTAATTAAATAAACCACTATCACTGAAAGTATCCAAGACTCACTGTCAGCCTTGTTCTCTCCAACTTACACTAGGTTGTGTTGTCTGAGAAAGAGGTAGCAAGAAAATATGGTTGCTGTTACAATATGGTACTCTTCCTGCCTGCCCACCCCACCCCACCCCTCCCCGCCGCCCTGTTCTACAGGGAAATAAGCTATCCAAGCTATTTTCTTCACCCATGTGAGCTCCTCTCTTTACTGGCACAGCTTTTCTGCCCAGTGCAACCTAGTTCTCACTTCTCTTTGTAGAAACCACTAAATTCTGGTTTGGTCAGTGACTATGGAAAAAAAATTACCTAAGCAGAGGTTTAAGTAGGAAAGATTTCTTTCGGCAGCCTCGTGACAGAGCATATCCTTCATTCCTATTTTCCTCCTTCCCTGGCTTATTAACATGTTGACTTTCACAAGATATGGCTGCCAAGAGTATTTTGTGGTGCTAAAGTGAAATTACTGGAGGATATTAAGAGCTCACAAATTCTGCTCTTTTGATCAGTAATTACCTAAACTACATTGTATTATTCTGTTCCTGATTGAAAAAATTATTTGATCAGTTTATTAGGTGTGGATGGTGAATATTAACTCCATATGAGTCTTTCCATTTTCTCTAAAAAGGTGAGATTGTATAAGAAACATAGATGTCAGGGTAGATAGACAAAAATGAGCTTTCAAGACAAAGCTATGGAAAGAGGTTTAAGGGAGTCCTTGGCTGTTTACAGTGGAGATTCATGAGGAGGGAAGGACTTTCATCGCTTTTTGCCACAGGTAAGAGTGATACTGAAATTCTGTGAAGTTCTAGTACTCATGTTCTTCAAAAGAATGTTGAAAAGTCTTCTGAGAGTGCAAAAAAGAAACAAACCCCCTGTGTATGTGGAATGGAGATTATTATTTATAGAGAGACACCAAAGAGGTCAGTCTGATTAGTTGACCACCAAGGAAGACTGAGAGATGGCATTCATTACAATGTATGAGTATTTTCAAAATAAAGAAGTACTTTGTAGGAAAAGGCTGTTCAGTGGAGAATGACTTAATGAAATTGGATGCCAGGAAACTGAAGCCTGAATGAAAGTAAAATAACTCTAAAATGCTAACTTCTATCTTTGAGGTTATATTTTGCTGTCCTTGTATCAGGACCCAATATATTTTGCTAACCAGTTATTAACCCAGAACAGAGGGAATATAGTATAGTCACCTTGGAAAAAGCAGAGAGCATGCAAGAAGGTATGTCAGGGTTTTCTTTATTCAGCTGTATAATTTATGCATTGCATACTGTAGGTGCTTGTCATGGGGCATCTACAGTTTCCATCAGTTAATTTCATCATTCATTAACTTTTTTTTATATAATTGAGAAAATCATATTTTTCCATCTGACCCTAATGAGCAGTGACTTTGCATAGCTGTTCTCATTTCAGCCTACATTCTAATTCAATAAAGTTAAAACACTGGTGGGTTGAGATTTGGAGGGAGTTATTACTGACTTCTTGGCTTATTTGTCCATGGAAACTGAAGCAAGATCTCTGGATCTAAACCAGAGGTCAATGAAGGACACCCCTTATCAGTCTGAAGACAGTATGGGGTCATCAGACCCCACCATGTCACCAGAAGTGAAAATGTTAAGAACGAGAATGCACACTTACTTAGCATTTTAACACAACAAAATAATTCTGTTTATATGACTGTCTTCTCCAGTGACTACCAACAGTGCATAATAAATCACTTATTTGAACCATTCCAAAAACTACCAAGTCAGAGGTAACACATTAGCTTCAGAAACAAATCAGCAATGGTACCACTGTCCATTTTGCCTACATCCAGCTCTTGAGAAGTGGGCCTTGCTACTGTTTCTGTTAAGCTGCTGCTACTGCTACCATGGGGTAAGAGAGGTTTTAGACTGACTACAACCGCTGACTGCTACTGCCAGCTGCAGCAGTATCAGTCACCATCAAGCTTGGCTCTTTTGATCGTTTTCTGCTGCCACACAGAACTCAGTGGAACCCTGCCTTTTCTTTCCCTTTCTTAGTCCCTTATCTCTGTGGTAGCTAAATTCAGTGTCACCTTCAAGTTTCCTTCCAACCATTCATTGCAGTTTAACTGAGCTCTTTTGAAAAATATTACAATTACCTGAAAAAATTATGAAACGAGTATTTTAATTAATGGAGAATATAATTATATATATATTTAAAGATGATAATGCAATACAGAGTAGGATGATTTGGGCCCTCCGTGACCCAAATTTCAGAAAATTGCATAGTAAACTAAAGAGATGTTTTTTAAGAGTCCATTAATTTTTAACACAATGACAAGTTACTTTCTCTTATATGAAATAAATCGAATCTGTAACAAAGGCTGACTTAGCTTACAAGACTAATGTTTGCATGACAAGAATCAGGAACAATGACAAAAATAAACACCACTGGAAAAGTGATTTATGAGACCTGCTTTTAAATCTACCCAAATTATATTACCCCAGACCTTTTACTCAAAAGCTATTACCAGAGTCTGTTACCCTAAAACTAACTAGAGAGAAGGATAAATGTTTCAGTACCAGACTATAGCTATTTATATTGATGTGCTTAAGTACAGGGTTTTGATCTATCTGACAGAAAAATAAACTCATCACCTAGAAAGAAGGGTCCAATGGTTAAGACATAAGGTATGATTTTATACTATTCATAAAAGGTCAGGTGACACTCTAAAGAAATAATCCATCCTATAGGTAAATGACATGAAAGATCTAACTTTAAACCAAAAATTCCCAGAAATCTACACTTAACTTATGTCATTATGAGAAGAATAACATCTAACAGTTTAAGTCACTTTATGCTTTTAGTCTTGTCTCTGAATTTCTCTGTTTTTAAAATAAAATGCAAGTTAAAATCATTGTCTTTTGTGCCATTAATGCTCAAAAAAATAGAACTTCAAAGAAGATATGAGAGAGTCCATTCCGTAGCCTAGAAGAACTGGCATAGTTAAATGTTGAACCTTGTTTAGATCCATTATCATCTGGTCTGCAAATAAGTAATTATGGACTTTTAACAACTCATATTTTTTATGTGTGACTTTTCTACCTAGGAACAGAATTATAGGGTTATTTAAGCCATGTTCTATTCAGTAGCTAGAATGAGCCTTGAAAGAGTTATTGGTTTGCACCACTGTGTAATGAATAAGTTGTGCTGTAACGAATAAGTTGTGTAGAACAGGTATTTTTTACTCCCAACATCCATTATAGTCTTTTCAAGGTGGAGACACGCACTGCTGGATGAAGGTCTAACGTATTCCAGCAATTTTTTTTTTCTAGACTAGCAACCTCACAGTCCCTATGATCTTTCATATTTCTTCCCTGCACTAACTTACCAAGTAAAAGGTATGACTCTTTCTGTAAGTGGCATAGATAACGAATAATGACAAGGTGTGGGTTCACATTTGGGCAAAACCCCAATAACTTCATTGAGAAAAGTGTATTAAAAAATTGTAAAAATTTTCTTAATTTTTTTTGCTAAGTATCTACAGATCCTATGCTGAATCTGTATTTTCCTCGGTCCATACGTGGAGAGAGCCATCTACTCTTGTGTAACTAACTGGCTGATTTGTAAGAAAACTACTTATAGTGGAGAAATGAGAACCTTGTACGTGTGAGGAGTTCTAAGCCTAGGCTTGGTCTGAACAGTTCAGAGTTGGAGCACATGACTATATGGGGCTTCAACACTTATTGCATCAAAAGAGGACTAATACTTGGTTAATTTACTATCATAATGCTTTGAACATCTCTTATTCAAGATTCTTAAAGAGCTTAAACCAGCTATGCTGCGCATACCTTGGGAACAAAGTTCATATAGATAAATTATATTCATATGAATTTTAGTGATGACTAAAGCTAAAAAAATGTAAGCTATTATCACTTTTAACCTTTTTTTTTTCCACTGAAAAGGTAAAGAATACTATGAAAAAATAGTATTTTCTACAAAGTGATCTGAGGTTTATTGCATGAGATATTGTTGCATTGTAGGAATTGTGGTTGTGAAAGCAGCCACCTTCATAAAGTCAGCTATTCTAGATGACCTATGTCTCTGGTAATCCACTGCAGCTTCTCCTGAGGCAGAATGGAGGGATATTTTGCAAGAGTCATGGATTAATCTCAAATTTGTGATTTCTTGACTTATTCGTGTGACAAAAGTGTAGCTTTATTGGAGCATAAATAGATATGCAGAGTTTCAAATGATTAGAGAAAGATGTTCTAGTGATAATAATCTACTGGCACAGGTGTGAAATGAAGAATATGTTTTCATAACAGACAATGGTGAGTGACAGCTGAAGTATTTTATAAGAAATACACAAGTATTAAGCTCCTCCATTAGAATCACTGTGACAGGATCCAGTCAAATTGTCTACTTGACATATTAACTATTTCCATTTTTTTGTTGTGGTTTTCATTCATCTAATAATAACATCAATTACAAGGGCAAAAAAACCCTACCTTGAGTATGTGTGGGAAGCTTGCTTCTCAAAAGTTCCTGTTTGATTTGTTGTCATTGATCCAATTTTATGGGATATTCAATATAAGAGAAGCAAAGAAACCATGCAGTTTTTCATAGTCTAGAATGAGTGACATTATTAAAAGCTGGCTTCTACTTGCTAAGCCACTGTTTAGGTTTTCTGTCACTGTTAAATTCATACAGATTGGCACAGCATGATTCTTTTCCCATACTCCAGTTGCTTAAGGGTCAAAATAACTCATTTAACTAATCACAGGACATTAAAATGTCTCACTATAATTCAGTGCACCTAAATATCCTGCCCTGTGCCCTTTACAATTTATCTAAGTGGCCAAAATTCTAGTGCATGACAAATTGACCACCTGCCAGCTTCTCTTTGCTTTGTAATGCAGTACATAATGTCTAATAGTCAGACTTTAATGCTTCTTTCCAGACGTTTTTGCCCTTTTTACTGCAGCAAGAAGGGACATGCTTTGAAGGCTCATTCCTTCTCTGAGTGGACTTGGTAGGAATGGAAGTTCAGCAAGACCAGCCTCTAAATGGGGTGATGACTCCTGTTAATTACTTATAGATTAATTGTGTGGAAAAGAAGGTGATAGCACTGGTAAAAAGCAGTATGTCACAACCTCCCATCCTATTCAGAATAAATAGTAGTAATGTTTGCAAATAGAGCCATTGGCTAAATCATAGAAAAATTTGGGACTTAACCATTATTTAAAGTTCAGAAATGCTCAAGCCACTTGAGTGAGGGCAGCCTAAAAGGTCTCTCTTTGTAATCAGTACTTTTTACTTTTAGTCAAGGATATGGAAAAGTCCAAGAGTGAGAGCTAGACTGGGGAAAAAAAAAAGTAAGAAAAGGTGAAGGAACATAAGAACATCATAACAGGTGGTAAAATTTCAAGAGTTAGTGATGTGTTTTCACCTGTCTAGATGCTGTCTGTTTCTCCTTCACTTTACTGCTACAAATCAGCTTGAAATACTTAAGTACTAGAAAATCAGACCACTGTTTTTTATGGAATCACTGTAGTAATTTGAATAATAGCAAACTCTTCAAGTATTCAAGTAAATACCATGCATAGTTCCACTGCAATTATATGATAACTTGTCACAAATCATACATATTCACCTGTAGAGCATTAAAAAGTATCATCTAGGGATTTTCTTAATCTTTGAGAAAGACAAAGACTCCATATTTGCATGAGAGTGCTAAGTACCTCTAGAAGATCATGAACACCTGTATTTAATTCATATGGTATAATTAGAAGAAAATATTTATTTATACTGGATAGCTGTGAAAGTATTTGATTGTTTGCTGCTAATGCATGAGCAGTGATTACTACCCTGTAACATTAGTGAAAACAAACATTTCACAATATGAAAAGAAAAAAACATGAAAGAACCTCACTCAGCTTTATGTTTTTCAGTTTCGAGAACACAAAGTGCTATATTAACTTCCCTGGAGTCGGAGCGTGTAGCCTATATAATGTGCCTTTGTTAAGGGATTGAGGAGAAGTCAGTCACCTCCTTATTTCCCTGTGACAGCTAGTAGCATTTATGGTATATCTCCAAGGCTGCTGCTATTCCTCTAGTTAAATCCTAGTAGGGCCAAACATTTGAAATATTTTTTGAACAAACAATAAATACAGAATTCTTTTTATTTCTTTAGTATTTTTTAAAGCCTTTAGTGTTTAAAAGATTCCCCCATCACCTTGAAATCTAACTTTACTTTTTTTTAATTGACATTACCTCAGAATGACATGCTTCAAAGACCAGGTTATTTTCAAGGAAAACAAACCTAGCATTGCAGGACTGGATAAGAGGTATGACACAATCATGCAAGAAGGCAAGGAGTGAATGGACAAAACCAGGCACTTCTATCTGACATGCCAAGCAAAGCAGGCACCTCAGGAAGTCATGTTGCATTAGGATACTGTACAGTATATCCCATCAAGAACAAGGAGGCGAGTCATTACTGTTACTGTTTATTTCAGAGTTCCCTCTCCAAATGTTGAGTCCACACACAGAATTTGTAGGAAATCAAACAGCAGTTCAGTATGTTCTGTCATAGCTTCAGAAACCTATGAAAATAATTTGACTTAAAAAGAAGCCGTTTTGCTGAGGAAGGAGAGGAAGAGGTGGTATGCTTTTGTGTGTGAGAAAGTGAGCAAAAAACTAGACTTTGGGAGAATATTTAAAACTTCTCATTAAAGCTTGGAAAAAATTCAATGCTCTGTGGCATGGCTGTGGATG
The DNA here is from genome assembly GCF_000687185.1 of Egretta garzetta. Lineage (NCBI taxonomy): Eukaryota > Metazoa > Chordata > Aves > Pelecaniformes > Ardeidae > Egretta > Egretta garzetta. The sequence goes on along the minus strand of NW_009260182.1, from coordinate 1,041,293 downwards.
TTTGTCAGATAAGAAATGTCAGAAACTTACAGAACTGGCCCTGATTTGATTTTGCCATTTTAATGTCTGGGTGTTTATATGAGCACTACTTTTGTTGGGAAGGAATGGTGGAAACAATGTTTTCTTTAACCTGTCAGTACTGGTTTTGAGAAAGGTGTTATCAACTTTTATTTTTTTTCCCTCCCCAGGACTGACATAAAACAGGTCTCTAGGGCCCAGGTCCTGCTGTTTTTTCTGTCTGTGTTTCTTTGGAGATGCACTAATTTCACTGGGCAGGGATATACACATGGGAAACCTTTATGGATTCAGATTTTTCACTTGATTAAGGATTTTATTATTTTATATGGTAGACTTTAAAAATTATTATTGATACGTTTTTCCTATTTGTTCAGCCTTTCTTATACAGGGCATTCAATTTTTAAGCTTACTTTTTATCCTACCTCAGCATCCTAGGAATATCCCTTTGTGAATTAATTTAGCTGGAAAAAGCAAGTAATTTTTGCTGCTGTGGACTGACTTCTGGCAAACAATGAGGTGTTAATTTCAGGTTTCTTGCCAAGATATCCTTACCTGAGAGTTGAATTTATCTATTGTATCTTCAGCATATTGTGTCCTAAATAGCTGGTTCTGTGGGTAGTTTATTTCTATTGTGACTTCCCACTGAATATTAAGCATCTCACTCATTAACAGACATTATTTTAGGAGTTTACAGACTGCTTTTCTTCACAGCACTTTGCGGAGCTTCTGCCTATGTGATTTTATTGGAGTAAAGTGCTTGCTATGGTACACCTGGGTTACCAGGGTAGTGGAGCATGCTGTTAGTTGATTTGATGTGGAGGAGGGTGGTGTGAAGTAGATAAGAGTTGAGAGGTGGGTGTGAGTGGCTGTGATCACGCAGTGCTGGAATGAGAGCATTGGGCTGTAGGGGTGGGGAGAAGGAAATTAGTGCCTTTGAATTGCTTTGAAACTGCTTGACTAATAACCAGCTCCATTTATAAGGTTGGTAAGTGGCTTTCTACCTTCTGACAGACTATTATGAGTGAATAGAAACCATTTCAGTCTCATGAGGGAGAGCAGTTTCTGTTGTCCTCTATAAATTTGGAGATCTTGTATTGCTAATTTATGTTTATAGTGTAAACATACACACGTACATAATATATGCACATATAATCTTCAATGTTTGCCCATAATAAATGGAAACCTTTTCAAAGAATCCTCTGAAATCTTGAGAACATGCTAAAGGACTTCCAGCTTCTGACAATGAAGTCATTGACAATATTCTAAATTAAATTCTCCAATCTCCCAAAACATTCTAAATGGAATTTTCTAATCTCCCTTTCAGTTGGCACATTTTTTCTCATCTTAAAAGGCAAGTACCATACCATTAGGACTAAAGGCTCATACAGTATAAAATAAATGACCGTGACAGTAAAAATGAAAATGTTTAACATCAGATGAATAAATATCCCAAGCCTGATCTCAGCTTTGGCATTGCTTACACATCTGCTAGCAACCCTGTGCCAAACAAGGGCTAATGCTCTGTGTATGACTGTAACTTTAACTTACCAGTTCTACAGTGGTTTTGTATCTGATGTGTATTTAGGCACTTTGTCTAGTAGCAATAGCAACATACAGGGCAGCATGGCATAACAAACATATACTATGACAAAAACTGAGGTAAAAAAGGTAACAAGCATAGCTTCCATGTGATTTAAAGTACTGAACATTTCAGAAATGAATTGTCTGTGAAATGTTCAAAGGGTTGACTTGAGATCTGTAAAGCTGGAGAGAAAAAGGAATTCCCATTCTTCCCTCGGCTTCAACACTTTCATCTCACACTTCAATCTTTTATTCCTACATTATAATTAAAAAATAATTATAATTACTAAAACCAATTTCATTTAACCAGATAAAATCCTGGACTCACATGATTTAAAATATTTTTGCCTGGAGAGGAGAAATCAATGATTGCATCACATGCTGGGAGACTGGCGGGTAGTCTGCTTTTTTCTGTGCCACAGTTTACTCGGAAATACCTTTCCTATCTTGAAACCATTATTTTCACCATTGGAGAAATCAGATAAAACCTCTTATTGCATTGTGCTATCTCACCTATCCCCCAGTAGTGGGAAAATGCAGGGCAATATGAAAGCATTGCTGTTTATTTTTGTATTAATCTTTCAAGTTTAAACATGGAGTCATGGACGAGGGAGAAGTACTTTAAATCCTTAGGTAGAATCAAGTCTTTCTTAACTTATGGGTGATCCAGAGGAGCAATATTTAATTTATAATGATTATAAAATTACCCTACTTAAGATAAAATCTTACTGTGCATTCACAGAAATTCTTGATTGTTTGCTGGCTCAATCTGTCTCGTGAGAGCTGGTTGACAGACATGTAAGTAGATTAGCTAAGAACTTGTTGGTCTTCAACTCAATATTAGCATTACTACTGTGAGTTTAGCAGATTTATGAAGCCCCTGACCCAATGCTCAGGAGTCAAACAATGCTCAGGAGTCTTCCCGGGCTGGAAGATGGGGACGGTGAGTGGAATAAACCCCCCATAATCCAGGAGGAAGCAGTCTTTGACCTGCTATGCCACCTGGACATCCACAAGTCCATGGGGCCGGATGGGATCCACCCAAGAGTGCTGAAGGAGCTGGCAGAGGAGCT
>NW_009260182.1:1024590-1037322 GCF_000687185.1 Egretta garzetta | reverse complement strand
CAGGCTCTGGAATGGGCTGCCCAGGGAGGTGGTAGAGTCCTCCTCCCCTGGAGGTATTTAAAAGAAGGATAGATGAGGTGCTTAGGGACATGGTTTAGTGGTGGGATGTCAGGGTTAGGTTAAAGGTTGGACTCGATGATCTCAAAGGTCTTTTCCAACCAAAGTGATTCTATGATTCTATTATTAGAATTTTTCAGGAAACTCAGTGAAGGCAACAGAGCACTTAATCATGCCTGATTCTACAGCCATGGTCCATCCATATTATCAACTATATATGTCTGTTTCCTTAGCTCGGAGTAGAAGGAAAGACCTTTCCACAGACAACTGGGGAGAGAATATGAGAGAAGCCTATGAAGTCTTGGAGAAGCCTGTCATAGGCAAAATGACCATGAATAGGATATGACTGACAGGGTTATCATCTTTCAAAAGTAGCGCAGAATTAATATTTTTTAATGTTTCACAGTAGTATTATTACACTGGCACCATTTCTGTTTTTTCTCATTGTCTATTCTTATCATTGGACAAATTAAAAATTTTCCATGTGTTTGGCCCATGAAAGTTATCACAAAACTTGAAACTCTATTGCATTCTATAATTTCATTGCCTGTCCTTTTCCTCTTCCTCCTGTATAAAATTCTAGTATAAATAACTTTTAAAGAATTAATAGAGTGGGCACACTGTATAATTATATACTTGTTTCCAAAAAATCCCGTTTCTGACTTAATTCATTGCTGTAGAAATTTTATTCAGAGAATGAAAAACAGTTGCAGTGAGGACAGCTAATAACACAGTCTTTATATATGCATGTAAAAATACTCTTTTTTTTCCTGTTGTTATATTAGATTCCATATTTTGCTCCCAGTACTTCGTGTCAGGAGCTTTTTAACCATACTCATGACTTAGTATTGAGGTTTTGGAAACTGTACATCAGAGAATCCAAATTATTAGAAGATCCAAAATTATCTCTGAAACACTCTTCATAAATATTACCCTGTGTTTGCATACTTCACTCTTTTTTGCATTGCTCTGAACGTCTGTTTGTAGACAAGCATATTTCCCACATTGACTGTCCTAGCCTGTGCTGCAATCCATTTCACTCTTGAAGAGATACCACGCCGCTTTCACTTTATGTGTTATGAATGACTTTCTCTTAGATGTACAAAAAAGGTGCTGAACTTGTTTTATTTGATGACATCACTGAGTCAGGCGCTTTAACTTAAGGCCCAAGAGGGCAAAAGGTTTCCTAATTATTCGCTGTGCCCCTTGCTGAAACACTGACTAGAAAATGTCTGCTTATCAACCTGCTAAATGGTAAGAAATTATATTTATATGTGCAGTTAGTATGTAACCTTTTCACTGCTTTCCTGTGTCTTACATTCCTGACGTCTTTTTCAGATGTCATTCTGAAAATGTCATAAATCAAATCCTTCAGTAAGAATGTAATATAGAACATACCTGACTTGTTATGACTTTAAGATTGATTTTGTTGAGCTGCACTCTGTTTCCAGAATATGGCTTCCTAATCTGCATAAGGTGATTTTTTGTTTTCATTTGGTTTTTTGCTTCGCTTCATTATGTTTGAATTTAGCATAAATATGCTCCAAGCTAGTAGAAAGAACACTTCTTGCATAATAATCAACATACTTCCTTAAATAAAGAATGAGTGGTGAGTATGGACCTACATTATACTTTCAGGGAAATACCTTTCTATATTCCCTCCAGTTACATCTACTCTAATAAAGCTTCACAGGACAGAAAGAATTTTTTAACTCTAGTTTATGTTTATTCCTATTTTACCAATTGGTCTGTCAGGCCACTGAAAATGTTTCCTCTCAGAATTCTGTCTTCAAACTGGCCAAACTGAATTTCAAACAAGTCCTTTTACAAAACACATCAATAGCAATTTCAGGACATCGGCTGTTAGCTAATGTGATTATTCCTATCAGTGATATAAACAGTACCACTGTCACTCGTGTTATTTTGGTACTGGAATACTGGAGTCTTGACTGTAAGAGGAAAGCTTGGATACACAGGGAAAGCTATGTTTGGGTTGAGGAACTGCAGGTCATAGAGCATTGATTCATCTATAGGATAATGCTTGTCTAGATATTATTGGTTTCATTGATTTTTTTTTTACTGTTGTAGCACAATAATTATAAAGTGCATTCTAGATATTGTCATCAGTTGTCATAACTGTCACTTCCCCAGCGAAAAGCGTCATTGTAAACATAAAACATCCACATTGAAGCTAAATGCAAACCCAAGTATTGTGTGTTATACTGGGCAGTATCTGTGAAAAGCAAGAATTGTTTTTACATTATTCATTTATTTAGAAAGTGCAGCTGGTCTCCTTCTATTGACAAGTCCTCTGACACTTGCCTTAAGAATGTCAGATTCAGACTCCATTGTAATAACCCTTGTTGCAAAATTAATTCTCATCTGCTGACCTATTCAGAAACTTGGAAAGGTGGTGACAAAAATGCTTCTTACCAAGCACAAATTACAAGGGAATACCTTTGAGTGAGTCCTTTTGCAGAACAAAGCCCTTACAAAGTTTTGCTTCTGAAAACTTTCAAGTACCCCATGGTAGTTGTCTTCCAGCCTGAACCAAGGCTGTACGCCATCATCTGCTTCCTGGTCCTGGTTTCAGGAAAGGACTCTGTTTTGCTTCTGACAGTTAAACCTCCTCTGTGAAATTGTGGTAGCCAGTGATCCAGATTAATTATTTGCTTAGAAGACAGAAAAATCTGTGCAAGATGTGGTATAAAAGCAAAAGGAAAAGCAACCCATGGCTGCTCTCTAACTCTTCCACCACACTACCACAACAGAAGGGTGCTGTGGCACCATCCTGGGAGTGAGTGGTGTGATCCCTGCCCCAGCAGTAAAGGAACCATGGGTCTTAATGCTTCCCTCTGGCTAAAGCTGGGCCTTTCTGTTTTTTCCTGCTGTCTGACCGTTATGCAATTTGAGAGGGGTGTCCATCATGACCTCTGTGCATTTGTGGATGAGATGTTACAGAGGGTTACTTTGAAACCTTCCTTGGTTCATGGTCTACAGCTGCCAAATTAACCAAAACTGTCCTGTCTTATAACTATATCACCCAATATTCTAATTAAGCCATAAAGAAACCTATTAGTTTAATTCTTTGCATTTCAGTCTGCCTTTTTAAAAACGCTTTCTCTGGAAGGGGTTATGAATTTTCTATTTGAGACAGCTGAAAGAATGCAAAAGATTTTTTTCCCCCCAAGCAAATTCCACTCTGCTAGTATTTGTGTGGAAATAATTAATTTGGATTTAATCACAGTAAAGTTTTGCCTACACAGCTATAAGCAGTGTGGCAGTTAATTACAAAACCACTCAAATAATTGTTACTGAAAGAGTCTAATATGGAGGAAGAGTATTAACCTAGCAAGCCAAAATTAAATTAGCCAACAGGAAGAAAAATAAACCAAGCCCCCTCCCCAAAAAACCTTTTTGACTTTTTCAAGAATTTAGTCTTTCCCACTCTTCTGCAAGTAGTCAAAAAGTTGGCTAGAAAAACATCTTTTTCCAGAAATGTAATTGAAAAGGGCATCTCATTTGCAGATGAATTATGTCACTGAATACATTAGTGAAATACATAGCAGCCAAATCACCAAAGTAACATGTATAATTGTGAGCAAGTTCTAGAGTGATATCTGTTTGTAAATTCATGTGTTGCAAGTTTTAAACAATGAACAAATCTCCATCTCAGTCAAACCCGTGGTACCTGTTTGACTTCAAATGTATTCTTGAGGCCCACCGAGGCCAAAAAGATTTTACTGCATTGCTAGTATTTTCCCAGCCAGGTCAAAAAGACACGGAGTTCACAAGGGTGACAAAGGGTTGAACGTGTTGACATAATTTGTCATTATGCAAAATTCATAAATGAAAGACTTTGCTGTTGTTCAACAAATACTAACACCAACTTTTTTTTTCCTGATATTCTCATCAGATCACTGAAACTTGTAAGACGTAAAAGAGTTTAATTTTTCTACTATTCTAAAACATGTCCACTTCTGTATGGATACTGATTTTAAAAGTGGGAATAGATATGCTTTAAGATGACAGATTCAGAGCTGTGTGTAACTATCAAATTTAATGCAATTTTTGTCTATAAAAATCTAACAGTTTTGTGATTTTTTTTTTTAGAAATTTTACAACTTTTCCATTTATGCAGAGTAAAAAAAACTCTTAAAGGATTTCCTAGCCAAACCCATCTTTTATTTTTAGCAGTAAACAGTAAAATGTACCCAATGAAAACAGAATTTTCTTTCTGCTGGCTTTCCCATCAAAGTGAATTTTTTTGACAGTGCTCATGAAATGCACCACTTAATTGTTCCATGATTTGAAGACTCAATTTAATTTAAATGCTAATTAACAAAGAATGCTTAATTAGAATAACAAGGGATATCCAACTTTATTCTCTTTCTTGCCTGATCCAGGATACAAGCTTTATTTTAAAGCCCTATTAAAACCACATCAAATGTCCTGTACTGCTGCAATGCCATAGCTCGCCCAGTTTTTGAAGCACGGTACGACACATACACATAGATTTTTTTGCACCTCTATTCACCCATTTTGAAAGTCTGTTCCACCGGGCTATGAGAGGGACTGTTAGATTCTGCTGCTATGTATAGCCTTTCATTTATCTAGTTGTATTTGGGAAAATGTTAATTTTGGGGAGAACAAGCTGTGTTGTTCTTAATTTTTGTAATACTCTGTGCTCAGTAGAGGATGTATTTTGTAGAAGGAAGTAACAAAAGAATTTAATCACCCATTGGAGCATTAATTCAAATGAGCTCTTAGGGAAGAGTTATAGCAGAGAAATTATTTCCGTCTTTGGCTGGACTCTCCTCAGAAATGTTGGCCTAGAATTACATTTGTTCTTTTCCCTGCCTGGTGTATATGTGCAATTTAGTCACACTACATATTACTCAGACTTCCTCCAGAGCTGAAATGAAAAGTCTCAACTACAGGTTATGAGAGGAAATGGAATGCTAGATGGGAAGAAGGCACTTGGTATCTGAAAAGAGATGGCAAGAGAGCAGAGTGGATATACAAAATGTCATATTCTCCAAGTTAGTTTGTACGATGACTAGTTCTGCCATGTGGTTGTTTAACTTTCAGGTGACTGCCTCAAGCCTCAGGGTGCTGGTGACAATTGGGATATTCAGCACCACCAGGAAGAGGCAATTTCAAAGACCAAAAAGCACTATGCACCATATTGCTTTCCCGTCTTCAGAGTAAAATTTCCAACAGATTCTAAAACATGAGTGCAGAGCTTATGACATCTCTACATTTCTTAGAATATTCATAGTGATTATTAATGTTATTCACTGATTTGGGAATCTGGATGCTTTCTCTGTGTGCTTAAATGAAGTTCTTTAGTGATGAACTATTATTATTTAAAATCTCATCTTTGTTTCTCAGCCTTAGTTACATTCCTTGGACAAATAAAAAGTCAGAGAAGTCATAAATAAAATGAGTACACTAACTATTGCCAACTTAACTCTGAGACCTGCAGATTCTCCTAAAAAAAAGAGGAAGCCACTTTTAATGTAAGCTGTATACAGTAGCACAAAAGCAACCCAATAGACTGAGGACTGGTGAAGGGTTTGCCAAGGTACTGAAAAATAACTCTAAAACCAACAAGAAGCAGAGGAAGCATATTTTACTACTGTGATATTAATGTTAATAACCATAGCATTGATTTTTTTTTCCTTTTTATGTCTTTGGTCAAAAAATCAAATAATAAAATATAAATTGCAATCCAATTAGAAAGGAAGACACAACACAGTTCACTGTTATTTCAGCTCCCATAGAGAGTTAGCAGAGAAAGTCAAGATCCCAGTCAGTGATAAGTAATGTATTGCTCCCACAAGATATTAGAAGCTTAATGAACACTAACAGAAACTCCCCTTATATCTTTTAATGAATTAATTTAAGTAATGAAATAATGCACATTACTTGGGTCACAGTGGAAAAAGAATTCTAGCAACTTCAAAAATAATGCCAACACCAGAAGGCTAAAGAAAGGTCAGTAAGGCTGAACAGGACAAAACCACAATAGACTAGTAAATTCAGTCTCCACAGCCAGAAGCGAACCCCTAATGTCATTGGTTACCCACATTTATACTAAGTACAGTGTAAATTTCATCTCACTGAAGAATGTTCCAAGAGATGCAAATGGATGCATCATCTCAGGTTAGTGGGCTAAAATCCTGTAATCTCAGAGGGGTTTGAAGTACTGGAAAAAGGAACAAAAAACATTTGCCTCTCAAAAAACTGCAAGTAGATACTATGGCTCCACCACTGTTCTTCCAGCCTTTATCTGGTCAACTTTCTCATTCATTAGTCATGGAGTAGAGCTACCATTAAATATAAATAAGGAAGGATGGGTGGTTTGCAGCTTGGTCTCTATTGTTTCCTCATTCACATGAGATTACAGGCTGTTGCATTATCTTGGGGAGAACATACTTTAAAAAACTTCCCATCTTTGGTAGAAATGTCTTCATTTTATGAAGATAAGATTTAGCTCGTGTGAGCAATGAATAAGTGCACTTGATAGTGACAAACTTCAAAGCCTTCCAAGGAGTCTGACTGTTGGTTTTGTACTTACAAATAAGTATCTTTGGTAAAGCTTCAAGGATATGTTACAGGAATATTCAGCAAAGTTGCAAAAAATGCAAAATATGTTAGCATTTAAAGAGATTGTTACTATAGCTATACAGAAAGGTGAGAAAATGAATAGATAATTGATTCAAAACTGTTTGTAATTAGGTGTTATTCATATTTATTTTCCCTTTTAGTGATGAATATGTTTCAAATATTATATTCACTTTTTAATCTCAAAATTTCCATTTTTGTCCTGATTTCGGCTGGGACAGAGTTACTTTTCCCCCTAGTAGCTGGCATAGTGTTGTGGTTTGGATTTAGTATGAGAAGAATGTTGGTAACACCCTGATGGTTTAGTTGTTGCTGAGCAGGGCTTATACCAGCCAGGGGCTTTTCAGCTTCCCCTGCTCTGCCAGGGGCACAAGGAGCTGGGAGGGGGCACAGCCAGGACAGCTGACCCCAACTGGCCCAAGGGCTGTTCCATACCATATGATGTCATGCCCAAACTGGGGGCAGTTGGCTGGGGGGCAGTGATTGCTGCTTGGGGATGGAGACTGTGACGCCCCATAGTAAGTGGGTGGAGAGCAATTGCATTGTGCATAACTTTTTTGGTATATTCAGTATATTCTATTATTAGTAGTATTAGTATTAAATATTAATATCTTCCTTTGCTGTCCTATTGAACTGTCTTGATCTCAACACATGAGTTTTGCTTTTTTTCCAATTGTCTCCCCCAACCCATGGGGACCGGGGGAGAGGAGGGTGAGTGAGTGGCTGCGTGGTGCTTTGTTACTGACTGGGGTTAAACCACGACAGTCCTTTTCATATTGCTTCCTAAGATGTATCGTTTTTCTGAGATACCACAAAACAGTGAAGAAAAGTATTCACAGTAACACTGCTGCAGCTAATTGCTTGAGAATGAAACATTTCACAAATGTAGTAACTATTTTGTTGACAGTTTTTGCCCTTCATAAAACAACTGAAATGTCTTTCCATAAAAACAAACAACAAAACAAGGGATAATGTAGTCTTCTTGGTTCAGATCCAAAGCTAAGTGAAATCAAGAACCTCTCCTCTTTTTTTCCATTGATGGCCACGTTCGGTAGAAGCAGTTTGAGTCGTGCCTGAATATGTGACTCATTTAAATATTTCATTAAAATAACTGTATTAGTTGCACTGCTTTATTGAAATAACTGGATTATATGTTTTTAACTTCCCATCATTCTTAAATAACTCTTTAAATATCTCTCTTCATGCATAGCTACGGATTATAGATAATTGTGCCTAAATAAATAGGTTACATTACATGAACTTACATACTCAAGTATGACATTCAAATGTGTTTATATATATATCTATAAATGTACTAATGGAGGCACATTTGGTTAAAATGACATCTTTAGAACACCCCTTGCCTTGCTATCATAGTATTAGCAAGAAAGAAGAACAAAAGAACTGTGCTCTTTCTTCTTCTATGTATATTTTGCTTCAAATCTCTGTCTACTCATGTTATAATGGATTATGTCTGTCTTGGGTTATACTATGAGCAGATGGAAGTATTTCTTTTTGGAACATATTAGAATAAATTGTCAGATTGCTATCTTTTCAAAGTGCACTGTTTCCTCTGGGCTTACATGTTAGAATATGTGATGAATAGTGTTTCTTTGTTTACATTTGAGTCGATGCTCTTCTAAGAAGTCTGGGAAGAGGGATGGCAGATTGCTTCCTACTTGACAACTTCTGAGTCTGCTCAAGGCAGAAGAGGCTCCAGACCTACATGTGAGAATATGAAGTTACAACAGGGAGCTGAGAGCCTGCAGCTCCAGCAGACAGTGTCAGTGTAGAATGAGAGGCAGAGGCGAGACAACCAGGCCTAATTGGCGACAGAAGGTGAAAGTTTCTTGGAAAGAGAAGGTGGTGATTTCACTATTTATTTGAGTAAGACTGGGATTTCATATCAAGTTTTGTTCTACCAGAGTATCCTAAAGTGTTGATATGGATGCATGAATATACCAAAGTTAACTGATCCTTCTAACTAGCTCTGATCCTTCAGAGGCTTTTTTATCCAGATGGAAAAGAAAAATAATATGCTCTGAACAGAAGGAAAAAACAGGGTATAGATATGAAGTGAAAGGGTGTAATTCTCTTCATTTCATTTTAAGGAATCAGATTTCATTGCAGAGAAGGAGGAGGAGAAACATTCCTGGGATAATTTAGTGTTAAGTAAGAGAATGTGGCAAATGGCATAAAGGAAAATTATTTTTCCTTTGTGTTCAGTGTAACATGCAAAAGAAAGCACTTACTTTGATTCTAATTTATCAAACCATTTAAGAAGGGGCATTCTTCATCTCAAAGATTGCAATTTTTAGGTAACTAGCTAGTCACAGGTCTATCCTAGACTGGCAACATGTGCTTACTTGTGGGGAAAAATACCAGATAACTTCTGCTCACTTCTCAAAGAACAGGTGCTGACACTGAGACTCACTGCCACAGCTGTCCTGCTAACCTCCTTCATGTTTTCAGCAGCAGCAAAGGCTAAGCACAGACCTAGTTTTGGCACCTTCAGGTCAGTGTGGCTACATCAGTAGCATTGTTACTGGCTACCGGGTACTGCTGCCTAGCACGTTTTATCCATTTTGTGGATGACTGAAGAGCTTTGATCATTGGAGCAGGGTGCCTGAAGTTACAGCAGTCAGGCCACTTAGAGTATATGAGACATCCTAGTAGTTCACAGGAGTGAGTGTAATGAATGGACTATAAATAATCTAATTTAAATTACTTTTTAATTTAATTTAATATCCTGAGTTGGAAGGGACCCACAAGGATCATCGAGTCCAACTCCAGACTCCACACAGGGCAACCTAAAAGTTAAACCATATATCTAAGAAAGTTGTCCAAATGCTTCTTGAACACCAACAGGCTAGGGGCCATGGCCACTTCCCTGGGGAGCTTGTTCCAGCGCTTGACCACCATCTCAGTAAAGAACTTTTTCTGATATCCAATCTGAACTTCCCCTGACGCAGCTATAAGCCATTCCCTTGCATTCCTGTCACTGGACACCTGGGAGAAGAGATCTTCACCTCTCTCCACTGCCCCTCATAAGGAAGTTGCTAAACTGAACAAACCTAGTGTCCTCAGGTGTTCCTCATAAATCATGCCCTCTAGTCCTTTCATCGTCTTCGTCGCGTCTAATAATTTTGTGTACAGCATTGGGGGGGATAAGGAATCAGCGCTATCTATTCATGCAATGTCTAATAAGGAACTAGTGGCTTCCTTACATCAATTTAGGCCTTTCTTCCCATATCTATAACATGGTATATGGTTATCAATGTTACAGTTATTGGTAAGAAAAGTCTTTTGTTTCAGTTTAACTATGAATGTTAAGTAGAAGAAACCAAAAACTTCACAATTCTTAAAATCCCACTATGATTAAAGCAATTTATTGTTTATTGTCCCAGACTAAACCAGATTATTTCTTAAATCAGACAAAATTTATATAAGAAACACATTTTGTGAGAAGGAAATGTTTATGTGGAGGAGGAAAGCTATTAAAATAATTTCTGACTGAATATTTGTAGCTGCAATGAGACTGATGCACAGTGGAAACTCTCAGGGTACTATGGTTTTTATTTATAAACCATAATGGTCTTCAGGTCAGGGAGACAGCAGGATTTAAAAATCTATGGTGTTTGGTAATCCTTTGGAAAAGATGTAAAAGTGAATACATGGTTTTTACAATTGGAATTTATGTTCAGAGAAACAATATATTACCTATGTGCGACAAAATCTTATTCCTCCTTTTCCTTTTACCTTGGTGTGTATTGATGGAGCCCCAAGGCAGCAGAAGTGTATTTCAAATTTGGGTGGCTATGGCTGACAATGCAGTGAGCTGGTGCAAAGTGTCAGGATGATGAAGCAGCACTGCGCAGTGCTTCATTTGCAGAGTAGGAAAAAGGAGGAAAGTTGGAATGAGCTCTAAGTAGGGGCAAAGGATCCCTATAGTCATAGATCATCTGCCAAATGCAATGTCATGGGATGAATACCACCCTGGGTCATTAGCAGTATCTCCCATGTGCTTATAGCTGTCCTTTGTGATCTGTGGAAACATTCCACTACCTTCAGTAACCTTGTAAAAATCCTATTTAATGGAAATTTGCAGAAGGGAACACTAGAACACTAAGTTAATATATGTCTACAAACATATATGGCACAGTAACTAGGATGTTCGGTATCATAGTGTCTTTCGTTGCCTAATTATTATGTATATAACAGGAAGGAAGAAAGGTTTCATTTTTCTTTCTCTGCCAATAAGGAAATCAATTACAGGTCTTAGCAGATTAGGTTTAAATCAGTTATTGTCCTTTTTATAGTGGAGACACTGAATGAGTCAATAGCTGATAATATGGAGTGACCAAAGTAGCATCTGTTGTTTCTTCTCTGAAACATATTTCGCCAAAGTGCTAGATGCTGAATTACAAATAGACTTAACCTCTTTGTGTTATTTACATACTATTTCAAAATCTGCATTTACTGAGTAGCTTTGATATTATCTGTAGGAAACCAGTGTGATGAGATATTAATTTCCTTCCTTCCAATTTTCCACCACAGATTACTCTGCTTTGCAAAGCTAATCACAATCAGTCCAAATGAAAGAGTCCTTTTAATTCAAACTTACTTTTACATTACTTTATGATATTTTAATATAGCACTTTTTTTTTCACTTGATTCTTCATTGTCTTCTGCAAAGAGCCTAGATTTTGGAAAAGGTTGCATTTTCAGGTGCATAATATATGCACTGCATTTCACTTGTTGGTTTGAATGGTAAAGCAGTACCTGTAGCTGATACTTCTGAGTTATGACATTAACTGCAATACATAGAATGGGCTAGAATTAGGGCCAGTGATGTTTCAAACTCACTGTGGCTGCTTTTAGATATTAGATTATTTTAGATCTAAAATTACATTCTGCCTGATAGTAAGTAGTCAGAGCAGTGGGATCTGCAAAATGGTGCTATAAACCTCAGCAGAGTTTCTGCCACTTCCTCTGTCAAAAAAACAACAAAAAAAAAGAATTGTCAATAATTTAGTACTTCCCATTTTGTTTCCATCAGGGAATACTGCAAAATTCAGCTCTTAACAACATTGCTCTCTCTCTCTACTGCAGTCTTCATCAAACCCAGAAGTATCAACTCACAGAATGTAGAACTTGCTCTTTGACTGAAAATTGTTCTGCTGAAGACCACACTAGGATGTGCTAGAGCCAGAGAAAAGTAAATTCTAGCCTTTGCTTTAAAAACTTGCTTGGGTGAGTTTGACTACAATTACTGCATATTATTTAAGCCTGTTGACATACTGTTGAGATATCTCTCAAACTGAGGGAATAACAGTGTTTTCTTCTGAGAAGCACTGCATTGCAGAGATATGAGACTACTTCTGGATGGTGATTTGCAGGTACTGTTAAATGGATCTATTCTGCACTTCACTGTTTTTATGTCTGCCACGCACTTCTAACTACCTTAGCTTCTTAATACCTGTTCTATTAATATTATACTCATCTTGGAAACACTGCCTTCTGAAAGCTCTTCTGTTAGAATGATGTCAAAATAAACCAGACCCTACTAATAGCTGTGATACCGAGTAATTATCACACACTGTATTTCGGTTTCCAGGCCTCTCCCTCTGCTTTGTTTAAAGGAGGTGGGCATGAACAATAACCATGTAATCTGTTTTGGCCTTCATCTCTGCCAATTGTGTGCACATTTAGCAGTGTGAGATACAATTCATTAAGAACACACTAGATTTACCAAATCTGTTATAATTTATTATAATTAATAAATCCCATAACATCCTCATAGGGAAGCTCAAAAAGTGTGAGTTGGATGAGTGGCAGGGCTCAGAGCGTTCTGATTGGTGGGGCAGAGTCCGGTTGGAGGCTGGTAGCTAGTGGAGTTCCCCAGGGCTCAGTACTCGGCCCAGTCTTGTTCAACTTGTTCATCAATGACCTGGACAAGGGGACAGAGTGTACCCTCAGCAAGTTCGCTGGTGACACAAAACTGGGAGGAGTGGCTGATACGCTGGAAGGCTGCGCTGCCATTCA
>NW_009260182.1:1017360-1024109 GCF_000687185.1 Egretta garzetta | reverse complement strand
TGGATGAAGTCCTGTGTAGAATGCTCTAGGAGAGCCTGCTTTAGCAGGGGGGTTGGACTAGATGATCTCCCGAGGTCCCTTCCAACCCTTGTGATTCTGTGATTCTGTAAGCCTGTTCTGTCTTCTAGTTTGGTAGTCAAATCTGATATTTTGTATTGTAATTGTGGTATTCAGATGTAGGCTTCTGAATGTGAGGGAGAATTCTGATAGTAAATTCTATTTTAATTTCATAAGAATGGTGTGAAAAGATGCAGTGTAAGAAGCACGTGTAATTGACAAATTGGTGTATATGAAATAATTTTCACCTTTGAAAAGGCACTGTTTTATTAGTTTCTGTTAAATGTAGTATATAACTGCAACTAAAATAATTATCTGTCTCAGGAAGTGTTAGACATGTAGTGTATAAAAACAGATTAAAAAAGTCTGCATAAGACAAATTTGGGGGTGTGGTGAATAAATAATCCAAAGAAAACTAGAAATAAATTATATTTTTTATTTTTTCTTATATAAATTATAGTCATGGAATAACAGGTTTTGGAACGTTGTGGAGAACTGGTGTTACAGAGAGAAATATCTCAGTTTGGTAGCACTTTACACTGGCAAAATACAAATTATAGCTGACTTTTTAAAAATTTATTTTTTTCCTTCATATAGTATTTCATTTAGATATTGCTATTTCAAAAGAATCAGCTCTAGAAACATTTGGAATTTTCAGGCATTTAAATTGTTATCACAAGAGCAAGTCACGTACTAGAAGATGGATATAGCAGCTCCTACCCCACTGCTCACTCTCTGTCCCAGAACCAGAATGCACTAAGCTGTTTGGTTAGATCAACAGCTAGCAAAAGCTGAAATATCAGTTTCAGAGCACAGTGTATTGAGGTAAAACAAAACTGCCCTTTGGTTTTCTGTAATACATCAGGCTGTAATTTGTGGTTATTCAGTAGCTGCCACACAAGTAGCTGAGCTTTCCCTATAGTCAGCTGTCAGAGCCCTGAATATTTTCAAAAGCTAGGATTTAGCAAAGTATTCCCACCACTCTTTTCTCCTGACTAGTTTTAACAATCTGTGGAATAATTAATCAACCCAGTCACCAAATGTGGGAACCAGCAAACTGATTGGCAGTTTTGGATTAAAGGCAGCCGCTAAAGAGTACTGACTTTTGTGCTGTAGGTCATCAAGTATTCTGTGTCTTTCTCAGTCGTGGGGAAATTGAAATCAAGAAAGTTAAATTAGTTCACAGAAGTCCCTAAAATGAAACATGGATAGATTTTCCTCAGAAAGATTAAATGACTTGCCTCCAGAACTAGTATAAAATTGTATAAACCTGGACTATTCTTCACTTAACTTCTCTGAATTGCCCACTGCAAATAGAGTTACTAATGATATTTAACTTTCTCTGGAAGTGTTTTGAGCAATAGCTAAATGATTTTTATGGAATTGCAAAAAGTATAAAGTTAGTTATAGGATTGTCTGCAACAGACAGAATTTAGGGATTGCTGGTTCTCAGGTTTCAAAGTATTCCTGTGAAGTGTGGGGTATCATGCACACAAAAAATGCCACTACCACCAGCTGAAAGTGTCCAAGCTGAATATTTTTTTTTGACAGGAATTCATGTATATAAACTTTGTCAAGCTAAAATATTAGGGACAAAAAAAGTAAAATGTTGAGATATGTGAAACTGTGCTTCACAGAGAGCCACTGCTCAGATTACACAGTTTAAATCAAATCAGGATCAAAACACTTTATTGAATAATTAACAACTTGTAATTAACAGACAATCAGTGAACTATACATTGGGATCAATATCAGATAAACCACAAAATGAGACATTTACAAAATATTAACAAATGCCCACAAATTTCTAAACATGCTTATGTAACTAATTCCAAAAGCTGTAATACTCCCAACCCCCAGTGATGGGCTCAGACCCCCTCCAGCCTCCCCACCCTCCCTCAGTGATGCACACCCGCTCCAGGTGTGGGTCCCTACTTGGTGCACCCCGTGGCTTGTCATGGTGTCTGCTGAGGAAGATGCTTCATCAGGCCTTGGCAGAGGATGTGCTGCTGCTTGTGAGACAACTTGTGGCAGTGTCAAACCAGGTTTTGACTACCTCTTTATCAACCTCAGGGTCTCCTCTCTCTTACAAATGTTCATGCTTCTATAATCCTTTTGAGGCTGCCTTCTTTTTTTCAGAAATCTCTGTAATTTCTTGGTTGTTATTTAATCCAGCTGATGGTTCTCCTTTGCTTTAACAAGAACAATTTGGGGCAAATGTCCTCCCAGATAGTTTTGTGTAATTTGATTCACTCCTGCTGTTTACACTCGCATTCCTATCTTTACAGGCATTGTTATCCAGGCCATTTGTCAAAGGTGGACCATGGGAGCACTCTCAACTATGCAGTTGAAAAGAAATATTTACAGTAAGTGTTTTGAAAGCTTTTGGTTAGTTTTCGGCTGTGGGCAGATGGAAACATTGTTGAAAATGCCAATTCAGATCTTAAAAGACGAATATGAATGCTTTGGAAATTTTTACCCTGTCATAGCTTTGTCACGTACTTCCCCATGCTTGTCTGTCTGTTGGCACAGTTCATCTTTCTGCCCTTAATGGAACAGAACCATGTTGAAAAATCAAGGATATATCTAAGTGCTTTTGTATGTCCTTGATTATAGATACGCATATATGGCTCCTATACTAACCAGTTATGCTAACTCTTATGTAACATACTTCCCTATTTGTTCTTTATTTTCATTTATATTTTATAGTGTATTAGGGCACTTGAAGTCTTGCATCATGTTTACATAATAAGCTGTTGATAAGATGAATTATGCTGTATTCTTTGGCTTATATGAATTAATTAACATTGTGTTTTCCACTGGAAAGGACATTTGCTGTCTGTTCTATTATATCTTTACTGTGTCTGCTTTGTAGTGGTATTTTGTAAAAGCTTCAAAACTGAATCCTACATGTGTGTTCAGACACATGTATTATGATGATATCAAAACCCTTTTTCATCTCTTAGTAGAATACCTCTTAAATCACCTTCTGCTTAATAAGGATATTTAAATGCTTGGTCAAGTTAACTTTGCACCTTCTTTTGTTTTACAAGTTTTTTTATTTGTAAAAGTTAAATGGTGCATAGGAAAGAGAAAGTAGAACTCATGAGAGCATTGCTTTCTTCCTAGCTTACCTGCAGTGGACACATTAAAGCATATAAAAAGGTGAACAGAGACTCCATTTCTCTATTTTATTTATTTTATCTCCAGGCCTTTAGTGCATTACCTAGAGGAGAATTTAGGTATTATTTGCAGTGTCAATAGTCTGCAGGAGTGAACGAACTTCTCATGTTTAGTACAAGGCTGAGTACATTCAACACTTGTGACAAGGTTATAGTTAGAAAATATTACAGCTCCTCTCATGGGCTTCATGAGAGTCATTTGCAGTGTTTCAGTTGAAGACTGAAAAATTGTGCCTGCAAAGACATAGGCTCCAAATTCATGTGGAGAGCAAAACAAAGTCATGGTCTTTACCGTCCAAAACAGTGATCTTTTCTTCTCTCTGTAGGCAAAAAAGCAGAAAATAAGAGGAATACATTTGTGTTGCAGAAGCAGTTGAAATACCTTGGGACTAGAGAAAACTGCTCTTTCCAGTCCTGCCAGAGGAGGGAATAATGAACTTTGCTACAACAAGGTAAGTACTTTTTCCTTTTCCTTAGTGGTTGGCATTTTGCAAGAGTGTATATCACTGATAGAGACTTAATTATGGTACCAAAGAAGATTCATGCATTCTAGCAAGAATGATAACTTTCTGGCTTCTGGAGGCTTCCAAGGTATTTTTCAGTCACTCATATTGCCATGTATTTCTTGTTTGACTTTAGGTTAAGCAACCAATAGCTTTGTACCTCCTCTTTAGTCCATAAAATGGATTTTACAGTATTTCTTTTGACTTTTTCTATTGTAAACTCTTACGCACATGCAAGAGGGTGGTTGGGTTTGGCCTCTGACCTTATTTAGTATAAATAGCAAAAAGTTCCAGGAAGAAAAGAGTGATCTTTATCACTTTGCTTTAGACTGGTGTATAGAGCAAATCTGACTCACCATCAACTTCCAGAAAATTCAGTGCAAGGGGTCTCTATGCATCACTGCCCAACATTGGGCTCATTGTAAAGTCTTTCTCTATGTAAAATAGCTTATCTTTAACAAGTAAGTCCACTGGAGTTCACAGAGTATATACACGATTGCAGCAAGAGATTACAGTAGATATTAAAAGGCAAAGTAGACAATACATCTGAAAATGGTAATGCAAAAGACATAGCCTTGAAACACTATTGCAACTCTCATACTGCAGTTGCTCTTGATGTAGGAAGAGCTTACCCGTAGTCACAGGAGCAAATACTGACAAATATATCCTTGTCAAATTTTTTTCCTTTAAAAAAATGTGATCCATGACAGCTAACTATTGAAGACATGAAAGATTTCCATGGTCTAAAGTGAATGAAAAAATATCTCCTCACAAATTATGGAGAAGAGTAAATACTGTAAATAATAATGCAAACAGGACATGGATAACTGAGAAAAGCATGATTTAAGCATTGAGGGGGCCAAAGGGATGTTACATAGTTTTCAGTAGTGTATATAACACCTGCAATCCGATATTGTGCTTTGTATGTCTTGAGTTCTTGCTCAGAATTCCCATGGTGTTTGCTATTATACCAGTTTCACAATGAAAAGAGGGTTACACTTTGCATCAGGAGCTTTACTAAGTGTTTGCTGGATCTACCAGTTCATTAGAAAAACATCTATAGATTTATGCCACAGGATAGATCAGTTCTGTTATCTTGCCAATCCAATGAATGGCTAGGATTGGGCTGACCTTCAGGAAAACAACAAGGACTGAGACGACAGCGGAGGAGAGGCAGATGGCATGAACACAAAGAACTCCAAGTGAGCGGAGATGTGGAGAAAATAGCTAACAGCAGAGAGAAAATATCTTCTGAAGTTGTTTGGCAAAGAAGGGGGCAGGCATAGAAGTATTAAGGAAAATAAACATTGATGCCTTCATCTCCCTCTGTCACAAAGCACCTCTGACACTGGTGTTGCACTTATTTTAAAGTTGGCATTCCCTAACTTTTTGCTTTTACTTTGTAAATATAATGCTCTTTTCAATGGGATATCTTTGTATTTGATTTATCATTTGTCTAAAAAAGCAACGTAACAAAGTTTTCTCTCTTGTCTTGTGTATGTTTTTTGATTTGACAGTCTCATGACACCCAGACTCGTAGTTTAATTTGTGGACCCTGTAGACATATAAATAGCTCTTCAGGAAACAAATAGCATCTATTAGTATAGCAAGGATGAAGAACCTTGGTGATAATTTTTATGCTATTATACGTTTGATTATATTTTTCTATGCATCTGGTTTTTTACTTCAGCAATCCATGTTGTTGATGAATTCTTAATGTGTTCTAATGCAGTCAAGGCTTGTGTTAGCACAGAAAGCTGTGATAATAATTCAAGACTTGAAATCTGCTCCACTTTCTCCTCTTCCTTCCCCACAACAAGAATAAAAGGAATTAACTGTGTGAAAGCTAAGGTTATGGTGGTATTGCATTGTGTACAGCAGATAATGCTAAGAAATCAGCATTTCCTATGTTTAGTATCTTTAGACTTTGTCTATTAACATTGAAGTTATTAGGACAATAAAGTATGCTGAAATGTGGTTTGTATAGTTACTGAGATTTAAAGCGCAGTGTGGAAAAAGTATGTGGCTTCACTTGGATCTTTCTGTGCCAGCTTTGTAGTTACAAGGGAATAGAAAGTTAACTGGTGTGCACAAATGGAATTTTCTTTTTTTTTTTTGGGGGGGGGGGGGGGGGGGGGGGGGGGGGAGTGGGCGAGTAATCAATAGGGTGTGGTGAAGAACTGGTAGAAGAAAGTGTTGACAGAGAAGAGGAAGATGGCTAGAACACTGGACTTTCAGGTGTTTTCTGACTGGGAGGTTGTTGGGTCATTATTTCTAGCACAATTAAAATAGCTCACAATGATCTAAAAATTATGTCCCCAGGTTTGGTGAAGAACAGTTTTATTATTCATTTACATCTCCATCAATTACATTGTGTTATTTCTAATTTGTATTTGTTTATTTTTTTCAGAATTATTTGGAATCAGTTTGCTTTTGTTACCACACATACAGTAATCAGTTGACTTACTGGTGTTCCTTTTGCTGAAAACCATTAAAAGACAGTAGCATGTGACATAATTATTTCATTTAGTTTGAGATTACCACTTCTAGCCCTGCAGCAGAACTATTTGCTGAAAGTTGGACAGGGTAATATTCCATCACCAATACAAAAAAAGAAATGGTGATTTTACTAAACTGCTGTTTAGGATGAATACTGAAAGCTCCAACAACATTGAAATCCTATATTTTATTTTCACATTTTGAAGTGTGGTTTTGTGTTCTTTATTTTTGCTATTAGATATTAACAATCCCATTGTACACAGAGGCTCTTTTTCTTGCTTTAAGAATTCTGAAGCGTTTAGTCTTCACTTAGAGCTTGAATGAATACGTATTTTTAAATCTCACTTCTTCAGTGAAACAGCCATTTTGCCCTCTGTACATTTCTAATTATGCTCCTCTCCAGTGCTATATTATGCAGAGTGGTTCTTGATTATACTGTTTGAAACAGTGCTTAATTTGTATACAGATATCTGTAAATGTGTCACTTTCAGCCCCTGTAGCTACTGAA